>NW_019397038.1:2469-45206 GCF_000591075.1 Eurytemora carolleeae | reverse complement strand
AGGTGGGGGGAATTCCTGGGGTTTGGGTGAGATATGTTTATATGTCTTCAGCCTCCCAGGACATGAAATAGTATCTGGTAGGAAGGGTTAATGAGAGATAAAATATAAAATAAAAACTGGAAGAAGATGAGGGAAGATGAATAATAACTAGGAGAAGATGAGGGAAGATGAATAATAACTAGGAGAAGATGAAAGATAAAATATAAAATAAAAACTGGAAGAAGATGAGGGAAGATGAATAATAACTAGGAGAAGATGAGGGAAGATGAATAATAACTAGGAGAATATGAAAGATAAAATATAAAATAAAAACTGGAAGAAGATGAGGGAAGATAAATAAAAACTAGGAGAAGATGAGGGAAGACGAATAATAACTAGGAGAAGATGAGAGATAAAATATAAAATAAAAACTGGAAGAAGATGAGGGAAGATGAATAAAAACTAGGAGAAGATGAGGGAAGATTAATAAAAACTAGAAGAAGATGAGGAAAGATGAATAAAAACTGGAAGAAGATGAGGAAAGATGAATAAAACTGGAAGAAGATGAGGGGGGATGAATAAAAACTAGGAGACGATGAGGGAAGATGAATAAAAACAGGAAGAAGATGAGGGAAGATGAATAAAAACTGGAAGAAGATGAGGGAAGATGAATAAAAACTGGAAGAAGATGAGGGAAAATGAATATAATATCTGGAAGAAGATGAGGGAAGGTGAATAAAAACTGGAAGAAGAGATGAGGAAAGATGAATAAAAACTGGAAGAAGATGAGGAAAGATGAATAAAAACTAGAAGAAGATGAGGAAAGATGAATATAATAACTGGAAGAAGATGAGGGAGGATGAATAATAACTGGAAGAAGCCAGATAGAAGTTGAATATAAACTGGAGAATATTACAAAAATACAAAGAATCTAAAATATTACTAAATACAAAAAATCGAGGATATTACAAAAATACAAAGAATCGAGAATATTACAAAAATACAAAAAATCGAGAATATTACTAAATACAAAGAATCGAGAATTTTACTAAATACAAAGAATCGAGAATTTTACTAAATACAAAGAATCGGGAATATTACAAAATACAAAGAATCGAGAATATTACAAACATACAAAGAATAGAGAATATTACAAAAATACAAAGAATCGAGAATATTACAAAAAATCGAGAATGATAAAAAATACAAAGAATCGCAAATAATACAAAAATACAAAGAATTGAGAATATTAAAAAATACAAAGAATCGAGAATATTACAAATACAAAGAATCGAGAATATTACAAATCACTTAATAAGTTGATACTGCTCAGTCTATTAAAAAGTAGGGAAAACATTATTGGACTATTTTCTATCCTATTTTTTAACATTTGACAACAGAACGCTGGTGAAAATCATTTTCATTTAGATGGCAAAGTTCTGAATTATTTTCTTTATGTTGAAACCTCGTGAATTTCTACAGCAATATTTTTCAAACAAATTCTTAGATTTGTTTTCTTCCAGAGTTCAAACCAAAATATTTTTTATGCACTTTTATAATGAATCAATGGCCCCGGTATGGGAGAAAGAAAACGTTAGAAAATATTTCCAAATGTTAATCTCAAAACAAAAAAGAAATCTTCCCAGATGAAGAATTGAAGAAACGATTAATAAAGTTTTCTCCAAACCGTAAAATACGATGTAAACTGATACCACAAAAGTTCCAGTGGAGAAATCTACCTTTATTCAAAGCAAAATAAAAATTAAAAATTGTTGGTAATGTGTTTTTAAAGGAAAAGTCGGAATTTTCTTTTAAATGGCTTAAAAAATGGTAGATTTCCGCATTGCTTTCTTCCTAGTTCCACGTTCTTTATTATTAATGGGTATTTTATTTCTCATCTAGATGTGGGGGGTACATAGGGGGCGTCACGGTGTGAATATTACAAAATACAAAGAATCGAGAATATTACAAACATACAAAGAATAGAGAATATTACAAAAATACAAAGAATCGAGAATATTGCAAAGAATCAAGAATGATAAAAAATACAAAGAATCGCAAATAATACAAAAATACAAAGAATTGAGAATATTAAAAAATACAAAGAATCGAGAATATTACAAAATACAAAGAATCGAGAATATTATAAAATACAAAGAATCGAGAATATTACAAAATACAAAGAATCGAGAATAATACAAAAATACAAAGAATCGAGAATAATACAAAAATACAAAGAATCGAAAATATTACAAAATACAAAGAATCAAGAATATTACAAAATACAAAGAATCGAGAATATTACAAAATGCAAAGAATCAAGAATATTACAAAAAACAGAGAATAGAGAATATTACGAAATACAAAGAGTCTAGAATATTACAAAATACAAAGAATTGAGAATATTACAAAATACAAAGAATCGAGAATATTACAAAATACAAAGAATCGAGAATATTACAAAATACAATGAATTGAGAATATTACAAAATACAAAGAATCGAGAATATTACAAAATACAAAGAATCAAAGATATTACAAAAATACAAAGAATCGAGAATATTAAAAATACAAAGAATCGAAAATATTTCAAAAAACAAAGAATTGAGAATATTACAAAATACAAAGAATCGAGAATATTACAAAATACAAAGAGTCGAGAATATTACAAAATACAAAGAATCGAGAATATTAAAAAATACAAAGAGTCGAGAATATCACAAAATACAAAGAATACAGAATATTACAAAATACACAGACAATGAAAAGACTAGTAGTTTAACAAGAAGGATAGAAACCAGTAAAATATAGATATCAGATTAGGCCTTTGGTATTTTTCTAGAACTTTTATGGTGAAACTATTCCTTTGGAATCCACAGTAGGCCAGTATAGGCCAGTATAGGCCATGATGGAATCCATTACATTCCAGATACACACACACACACACACACACAAAATAGACAGACAGACAAAACAAAGTTTTCATTAGTTTCGACAAATCATATTTTTCATAAGTTTCTGAAGTTTCAGACAAATCATATTTTTATTAGTGATTTTAAGTTTAGACAAACCATATTTTTCATTTGGTTTTTTAGTTTTAAACTAATCTTATTTTTCATTAGTTTTTTAGTTTCAAAGAAATCATATGTTTCATAAGTTTTCTAAGGTTTGAACAAACCAGATTTTCATTAGTTTCTTAGTTTCAAACAACCCAGATTTTTATTAGTTTCATAGTTTCAAACAAACCAGATTTTCATTAGTTTCTGAGTTTCAAACAAATCTTATGTTTTATTAGTTTTTATAGTTGCATAACAAATCTTTTTTAAGTTAAAACCAACCATTTGTTTCGTAAATTTTGTTTAGTTTGTCATATATTTTTAGATTTGATTTTGTCTTTGATACAAGGATTCTATAAATTATTTAAAAAAAATTTTTTATAGAAATTTATTTATTTATTCTTTAAAAAGATATATTCTAACTTAAGGTACTGTATAGATAGACGCTATTTCGAATAACCCAATATAATTATAGAGTGGTTCGTCCAGTTCATAAAGGTACCATTAAATGATCAAAAAAAAGCATGAAATATCCATAATATTTTCTTATAATATCAGTTATTTTCAATCATTAACATAAATATTATCAAATCTTTTTTATCATTTTTATTGAAAAACTTAAAAATTTGTTTCATTCATAGATTTATAACTCTTTGTTGTTAAAATAACAGATTTAATAAACCAAAACTTTTATTTTGTAAAATTCCAAATTGAAGGACATGGAGGTAGAGGAAAAAGAAAAGTTGACCTTGTCTACGTTCAACAGCTGTTCTTTTAGATATTGAGGGGGGCAGGGAAGGAGAGGGAAGGGAGGGGGTGGGCCAGGATAGAGAGGGGGCGGGGAAGGAGAGGGAGGGGAGAGGATGGGCCAGGCTGGAGAGGAGTGTGGGAGGGAATAGAGGGATGTATTGCTTGAAAGAAAGGGGAAGCAAGAAGGGCACATGCCTTGTCCGTATACATAGACAAATAACCCAGAAAGTGATTGATTAATCAATTAAATAAAATTAAGTTTTAATATTGTGACGAACATTTATATTTGCGGTTCATAAATGTATTCTTTATCTAAAACTATTTAATCATCTTTTGGAAATGTCCTTATTCTTATTGAAAGAAAAAAGGTATTATGAAAAAGGGGATAACTGCATTCTACGGAACGGGAAAAGTCCTTTGTAAAACGCATATATATTTTGGTCTAAATGCCAAAAGGTAGAAATGTAACATGAACGAAATGATGAAAAGGATGAATACAGTAAATGAATTTCTTGATGCAAATTGGTCTCATGAATAGATAATTGAATGACAGCATAAAAATCATCAAGAGATGAAGAATAAAACGTTGAATTACAGGCTTATAATAAAGCATAATTAATGAATAGTGAAATTAATTTTAACTACAAATAAGTCACGCAGAAGTCATGCATCTGATAGACTTGGTAAAGCCCATGCCACTACTGGGACTTCCTGAACCTATGGCATCCAGTCTCTAAATTCCCTTGACTATTTGAACCTATGGCATCCTGGCTCTAAATTCCCTTGACTATTTGAACCTATGGCATCCTGTCTCTAAATTCCCTTGACTATTTGAACCTATGGCATCCTGTCTATAAAGTCCCTTGACTATTTGAACCTATGGCATCCTGTCTCTAAATTCCCTTGACTATTTGAACCTATGGCATCCAGTCTCTAAGTTCCCTTGACTATTTGAACCTATGGCATCCTCTCTATAAAGTCTCTTAACTATTTGAACCTATGGCATCCTGTCTCTAAATTCCCTTGACTATTTGAACCTATGGCATCCTGTCTATAAAGTCCCTTGACTATATGAACCTACGGCATCCTGTCTCTAAATTCCCTTGACTATTTGAACCTATGGCATCCTGTCTCTAAATTCCTTTGACTATTTTTTGAGGACCTGGACCAAGAGGATGTGAATAGAAGGACTTATTAACAACAACAATAAATGCCCCTAAACATCTGTATCGACAGGGTATTCAGGCCTTGCGCCCACGTCATCAACACCGACGTTCACTTCGGAACAGAGCAGAGAAGGTCGTAATTGCATGAGACAATTTTAATAAATAAACATATTCTTTATTTTCATTTCAAAATAAACATGCATAAGTAAAAATTGTCGTTTAAATTTTATTGTAGCTATTTATAGAAAGTTTTCAACTCTACAAGAAGCTATCGCACCTTGTAAAAGGAATCAGATCTTAAAAGGATGAAAGGAAATCACACATACTCATCATGTATAAGATGGTGGATGAATGAATGAATGAATTAATGAATGTAAATCCAACCCTGATATTTCCTGCTGGGAAATCTAGATCATTTATTATGAAAACTAACTTCTCCTGAACACACACCATTGATCTCGAACTTTACCTTGATTCCTTCATAATACTGGGTTAACCACAAAGGATTCACATTTTTTTATTCACAATCGTTGATTATGTAAAATAACGCGACCCTGAATGTTTTGTTTTTTAAATTTGATCTTGAACTTTACCTTGATTCCTTCTCTTATACAATTGATGAGACTGTAAAGACAATCTGAAACTCTTTAAGTTTGACAATATAAAGACTAAATGAATGCATATTTTACATACAATATAAAAATTCATATAGTTTAGCATTTACTTTACGGAAGTTGTATATATTCAAATTTCAATTAAGGCTTGACAATCTTGATTTAAGATTGATTTTTATGCATAAAAAGATGATTTTTTTTGCTTTTGAAGTTCAAATAGGAATTTTTTGAAAAAAAGCTTGTCAAGTGTAGATTGTAGGACTACTGCTTAGATATAAAAACCTTCCTGTCAGAGATAACGCAGCGTGGTTCTGACATAACCACNGGATTAGGAAGAGAAGAAAGAAGTAATTTTCATGGGAGGAAGGAAGGTGCAGGGAGATATAGGGAAGTCGGAGGGAAGTCGGAGGATGGAAAACATGAAGATCATAAAATATTGCCATATACAGGGTAAGTCAAAAGAAAGGGTATATAGCATAAGATCTTGCATATAATAAAGCAGTTTTTTTGGTAATCTCATTTTTAAGAAATATGTAAGAAATTTTAAAAACAAATTTGTTGATAGGCAATCTGATGATAGAACCTTTAAAAGAATTTGCGAAACTATTTTTTACTCAAAACTAAATGATTTATAGGAAAACAAAAGTGCGGGAATATATTATTTCTATCACATCTTAAAATCTTAAACATATCAGATTTGTAGTTTCGGAGAAAATACGCGAAATTAAATTTAAGAATCTGCAATTTTATTTTTGAAGAAATCATTTTGATGATTTTTATTCTTTTTAAATTCTTTTTATAATGTAAATTTTACAGATAGGTAAATATCCAAATTATAATATTAAAAAAATGCGCATACAAGAGTGTTATATTAAAATATGTTGCTTTCTGAATTCAATTTCGCGAACGTATTTCCTCCACAACTACTCATTTGATTTATTTAAGATTTTAAGGTGCGATAGAAATAATATAATCCCACACTTTTGTTTTTCTACTCATCTAATTTTGAGTAAACAATTGTTTTTTTTAAAGGGTCTATCAGATTGCCTATAAATTTTTTTTTTGAAATTTTATACATATTAGTTAAAAGTTAGATTACCAAAAAAACTGCTTTATTATATGCGAGATCTCGCTATTTACCCTTTTTTTGGACTCTCTATGTAAAATGTTTTTTTTTTTAATTCTCTGTGAGATATGGACAATTTTTCCTTGTGATATAACAAGGTTGTGTAGAAATCCTCTCCTCCAGGAAACCAGTGTCCCAAGATTAATTAGATTTGTATCAGTGATACAAACCTAGTGTCTGGGAATTGTTTTGAGAAAACTAGGATATTTCAAGTATTTTGTCTCACTGCTCATATTTGGAAGATGATTTATAGATGATATTTTAGATTTTGTCACACTTTCACTATAGACGTATGGGGGATTATGGTAAAGTGTATTTGGGTAATAACGAACCCACAATGTTGTTACGGACAACTTTGACGACTATAAACAAAATTTGAATGTTGAGGATTAGATATAAAAACTGAAAATAATCTTATCTTGATTTTTGAGCCGCCTCTCTTACAGGCATTTTGTTGACAGTAAACATTGAATAAAATATGTTTGAATTCAGGGGAAACATTTTTGTAAAAAATCGAAATATAAAATTTTTTGGACGGATCTTTTTTTGGCAATTTATTTTTAAATCTTTAATCTATTTTTTGTACATATTTAACCTTATTTACCCCCTGACAAAATGAATATATGATTACATGTTTACATTCAACTGGACTGCCTATATAGGCCTATGTCTGAATAAGATATGTCTGTTATTCAGGGGTTACAAATATCAATAGGCTTTTATCTTTTTAAGTTATTAAAAATTAAATCATATTATGGAAAAAAATAACTTTTAAGGATATTTTGAGAAGCATATTTAGAGCTGAGTGTGAGAGGTCTAGACATATAGACATGTTTAAATCATAAAAGGAGTTAAAAAAGGGTTAAAATTCCAAAGATCTGAAATACAAGATATATATATAGGTCGGTTTATATAAAGATATATAAATATATTGACACTTGAAGGGCCCAAGGGGTACAACATTTAATGAAATAGATAGTAGATAGTGTGTAGATACATTAATTGATAAAATTTGTGAATTTGTTATATATTGAAATTATTCTGATTAACTACGAGACATTCTTTAGGACAAATAGTTTCTATAAGGTTTTTCAGGCCCACACTATATATGTGTCTCTGAGACATTCTACTCTACTGTAACATACTGTTCAATAGTTCTAAATGTACTCTTGACACCCTGTCAAATATGTCCAAAGACTAATTAAATTTATCCTGTTCAATAGATCTAAATGTTCTCTGAAACACCCTGTTCAACGGGTCTAATGTTCTATGAGATAATGAGACACCCTGTTCAATGTGTTTAAAATTTGTGACACCTTGTTCAATGTGTTGTAAGACTCATTAAAACATCCTGTTCAACACACATGGATGTTCTCTGAGACACACTGTTCTAGGCTCTAGTTTCCATGGGAATGTGTCAAATAAGGTGCTTTGTTTTGTTTAACTAACCCTTTACTGATAAACAGAGATGGACCACCTCTCCATGAAAAGTTGTCTAAAATAAAATTCCAACGAAAAAATAATGAAATTTTAAACCGAACAAAAATATGAATTTCTGTATAATTTTTGTAAGTATATTTAGCCCCTGTATGTAAGGTTATAGTACTGATGTTAAGATAACCCTATTGACAGAGGGTGTAAAGGCTATCTTTATACTAGATACACTAGACAAGTAATATACTATTTCAGGAAGAGGAGGGAAAGGGGCCTGTAGATGGTGGGGGGAGGAAGGAGAGGGGTAAAGGAGTATGAGATGAGAGGTAAGGGTTTAAGACAGGGTTATCAATGAAGATTAAAACTTTAAAGACGACTTTACAGATCTAAAATTCATGGTTCCAGCTGTATTTTATATTTGTCTCCCATAATTCTTACAGAATTTAAATTTCAAATTATGATAAAAACGTGGTTTAAGTTGTATTCAAAAATGGTTTTACTCTTATATAAGCTGAAAGTTCGAAAAAATAAATTTCAATTATCAAGGTATAAAAAATTCTGTCATAAATAAATAAATTCCGATTAAAACGTAATCTTTATATCCCGAGTTGATAGATGAACAAGATAAACTAAATTTCCCTCTATTTAAGGCGTTTATTGGAGATAAAATTCATTTTATCTCTTTTTTATACCAACTTAAAGCCAAACATTATAGATTACTTACAATAGGGTTGAACACAATCGTTTTTCATTTAAAAAAATTTTAAAAAAAAGTTAACCAATAGGTACAGTGAGACACAAAAAAAGACTGTAGAAACTGTGGAAGAGGAAGAGACAGTGAAGCAATCCGAATTTGTATTTGATTTTGGTAATAGTTTTTAAGTGTAGCTTTAAATCTACTTTATAAATGAAATGGCTGTGTGAACACTGCAAAATTGCTGTATTATATGTTTATTGGACAACATATATTTATAACTTGAGTCTCATATTCCATAGTTTGAATTTACATTAAATTCTTCCTTTTTTATTTTTAACGACTTTGATTCATGTATTGCCAAAGATTTTTATCTCTTCCGAATCCATTTTGGTAGTTTTCTTTAAATCAATATTTGTCCAGGCTACCTTTGTCGGTAGTGTATTGATGATTTTGCAAAAAAAATTTCTGATCATTCAAGATTCAAGATGGCGCGGATTCAAATACAAACAAGTGGACATACGTCACCACACACCTGCATCAGCTGACAAGACCGAAAATTCGAGGATTTCATGCAAAATCGTTTTTAAGTTTTCGGTCTTTTCTGTGGAATTTGTTGAGGTATTTTCTGTGGGAACTGCATACTTAAATCTAACCTTTCTAATTTATGCAGTTGAAGGGAATTAGAATGCATTGCGGGTTAAACATGGAATTCGAAGATAGGAATGGTCAAACGTAAAGAGAAAAATTGGAATGCTTACATCTTTAGGCGCAACTAACAATTGGGTGTAATGGGGGGGGGGGTGTTCAATTGGGTGTAATGGGGGGGGGGGTGTTGAAGAAATCTATACAATGCAACTTTTTAGTATACAAGACTGAAATTGATCAAATAGACGTAACATCAGTATAGAATTAGAAAGAAGCCTGTATATTTATATAAATAGCTATACTATTACAATGTAGAGAAGTTTATAACCTGTAAATCCTAAGTATAAATAAATGCTAAACTGCTTAACTGCTGCCTTCTTTAACATTAGAGGTTATCTTCTATATCTTCTATTATATCTATGTTAATCTTTAGGGTGTAGATGTTCAAGGTATACTAGTATACATTTTAGTGGGTAGGCATACAGGGTATACTAGTATACTTTAGTGGTTAGACATACAGAGTATACTAGTATACTTTAGTGGGTAAACAGACATACAGGGTATACTTGTATACTTTAGTGGGTAGACATACAGGGTATACTAGAAAACTTTAGAGGGTAGACATACAGGGTATACTAGAATACTTTAGGGGGTAGACATACAGTGTATACTATAGTATACTTTAGTGGGTAGACATACAGTGTATACTACATAGTATACTTTAGGGGGTAGACATACAGTGTATGCTAGAATACTTCAGTGGGTACACATACAGAGTATACTAGTATACTTTAGTGGGTAGACATACAGGGTATACTAGTATACTTAAGGGGGTAGACATACAGGGTATACTAGAATACTTTAGAGGGTAGACATACAGGGTATACTAGAATACTTTAGAGGGTAGACATACAGGGCATACTAGAATACTTTATGGGGTAGACATACAGTGTATACTATAGTATACTTTAGTGGGTAGACATACAGTGTATACTAGTATACTTTAGGGGGTAGACATACAGTGTATACTAGTATATACTTTAGTGGGTAGACNCTTGAAGGGGTTTTTTAGGGGTAGACTATACAGGGTATACTAGTATACTTTAGGGGTAGACCATGCAGGGTATCCTAGTATACTTTAAGGTAAATCTGAAGGTTTGTTACATATTCAATATTTCAAAATATGAATATTTAGAAAAATTTCCTTATTTAAATAGTGAGTTTAAAATGTAGGATGAGATGTGCTTTAATAGAGGCCTAAGCCCTAATTATGGGCGCTGAACCTACATTCTACACTATTAAATATGAATTATGACCGGGGGTTTATAAGTTTTATAGGTTTAAGACCAGTTATTTGTGATATACTTCAGGTTTACTTGGGTTCCCACACCAATAAACAACATTCCAGCTAAATACAATTACATAATCTATTGGGAATTGGTTTTTTATCAAAGATTACTTTGGGAATTGGTTTTACATTGAATAGTTTGTTAGGAATTGGTTCAATGGTTATTTATTGTAAAAGTTTTATGAGAATTGTTTTTTTTCAAGCGGAATAGATTCTTATCTTAAAAAAACGTAATGACAGTCAAAATTAAAAGTATGCACTGACTTTGCATGAATTTAAAAAGATTTGATAGGGTTCAAAGTTTATTTTAAATAAATCTGAAATAGTAATATAGAGATTAGCACTCTGGGAAGAACTTTATTTTTCTTTGTTGGGAGTTCTATTGAGTATTCTTTTAGGTGTTCTTGATATCCTTTGAACATTTTATTTTTGGTTTGCTTTCACAGCAAAGTTTTGGATGTTATTATAAAGCAAAATAGTTTTAGTAGTAGCTTGAAAATGTAAATCAACTTGTCAAATTGGTCTCCAGCACAATTGTGGTGTTTCATGTTCATTGGACTATTTTAATTCAGAACAGTCTACAGTATACAGTCGTAATCCTTTTTCCAAGTTTTATGCTTGCCACTGTACTTGGAAAAAATTTAGATTTTAAAGAGCAAAAGTAGTGTTTTGTACTTTTTCACAGTTTGATGGGATATAAAACTGTTTAAAGTGTCGCAGTTAAAAGTTTTTGACATTTTTATTCATAATTTACACGTTTTAGCAGAACATTATTGCAGATTAGTTTTGCAAAGTTTTACAGCGGTTGTCTTGATGTTGCAAAACTGAAGCTCAGTGACTGTATAAAAGCTAAGTGCTTGATTGTAAAGTTTACAGTGCAGTGATTATACTTTACAATTCTTTACAATATTCTGTACAGGGTGTACAAACAAAAGTCGCATTTTTGTCGACGTTGTTCTAAAATTGAAAAGTGGGATATTGACTGACTGAGTTCTGACAAGAAGTACTATTAGACTATTTGTAATTTTTAAATCATATTATAATTTTTTTTGGAACACACTGTAGTCCAATATTGTATTTTTAGTTTTGTTTTCTCATTTTATTATCCCTGGTCTAGACCCTTACTAGACATTCATACATCATCAATAAGGATTCTCTGTTACTTTTTTCTAAAAAATTCAAATTTTCTTATCCCTTTATCTTTGCAACTTGCTGGTGTAAACCTTTGACATGTCAAACTTAGATTATTTCATCTTTTAAAAGAATTTAGTTTGAAATTTCTAAAGATTGTAAAATCAGAGTTTGTGCAAATCCTCTTATGCAAATTTAGTTGCTGGTCATTGAATCGCCTGAGAACCAACTTATATGACAAATATCAGATTATTGAAATACAAAGAAGAATCAAGTCAATATAATTTGAAAAGAAAAACAAAAGAATGTAATTTTTTTTTGTTAACCATGATACAATTGTTACAAAAATAAACTCAGTTTTTGCTGTAAAGACTAATATTAGAAATTCTATATTTTTGGAACCTGATGGTGTAAACCTTTGATATTTCAAACTTAAGTATTTATACTATAAACAGAGCTCATAGTTTGAAATATTTAAAATCTAGGACATTGGATTGCAAAGCTAAATATAGGGATTAGCAAATCAGAGTGTGTGGCTTATAAGAACTCATTAAACCTTTCCAGTAGCAAGTAAAAGCCATTATATCACAAAAATTAGGATCGGCACGAAGCACCATCAGTTTTTTACGTCAACCTTGCCAAGATTGTAGTCTGATTCATTTCAGAAATAAGTCTAGACTAATCCCAGACAATTCTCTCCAGGCTGCAGCCCTGCAACAGACATAAATAATTTTAACAAAATTATAAATATTTTGGTGCAAATACTTAAAGTAGAATGAAGTAAAACTTTTCAAAAAAAATATACATAAAGAAAGGCGTAAACTCGCTTTTATTTTTTATCTTTAAAGTTTCAAAAGATTGGACGATTTAAAGGTTTAAAGGTTTAAAGGTTCAACGGCTTGAAGGGGTTTACGCTCAATGGTTTGATTGCATAAAGGTTTAAAGGTTTAAAGGTTTAAAGGTCTTAAGATTGAAAGGTTTAAATGTTTTAAGGTTTAAAGGCTCAATGGTTTGCAAGCTTAAAATGTATATATAGATTGAAAAGTTTAAAAGTTTAAATTTCTTAAGGTTTAAATGTTGATAGTTTTAAAAGCCTAAAGGTTAAAAGGCATGAAGTTGGAAGGTTTCGAAACTAAAAACATTAGTTTGTTTAGAGCGATTGATACAATGAAAAAAAATAGTTTGAATAATATTTGTGTGCAATTTCACTAGCTTAATCAACTTTTAAGTCTTTTGTTAAAAAAGTCGATTGGAGGAAAGTACATAAAAATGATTTTATGAAAAAAAATTTTTGTGCAGATCAGAATTTTGGAGCAATGTAATTATGGATGGCTGTTCAATGTTCACCTATATAGCAAAATCCTGCTAATAGCCTAATCACTTAATTCCTTAATACTGGATTAAGAACCTAACAAAATAGGTACACGGTTTAAGAAAAACCCCGAGAAGTTTACCAAAAACAAATA
The DNA here is from genome assembly GCF_000591075.1 of Eurytemora carolleeae. NCBI lineage: Eukaryota > Metazoa > Arthropoda > Copepoda > Calanoida > Temoridae > Eurytemora > Eurytemora carolleeae. Next base: position 31,794 of record NW_019397038.1, on the reverse strand, counting down.
TTAATAAAAAATATAAAATAGGATAGTTATAAAGTTTAAATTCTCAACCTAAAAAATGTTCTCAAGAGAAAAAATTTTGATATTTCATTTTATCGGCAGAATTTGATAATCTTGAGGTTTAGAATGCTAATCTTGAAATTCCACGCCAATCAGAGGTATTGTTTAAAAGACCAATATATAGGAATGCTAGATCTAGATCGATGGGAAAAAAATCAGACAAATCAATCCTAGGAGTAAAATGATTAGAAACAAAATAGAACAAAAGGATGTAAACTTGAGCGGGTTCTTTTTAAAATATTTTCCTTCCGCTTTATTTCCAAAATTATGGAATTCGCTTGAATTAGAGCTTAAAGAAACTAAATCTGCAAAACTATTTAAAAGTAAATTCTTCAAAAACTATTTAGATAGTTATATGCAAGTTATATCTGTAAAAAAAATAACTGTTTTTCCTTTGGATAAACTTAGTCTTTGCTATCTTCTTCACCCTGTACTCTGTAGTTCATAAACATGATTCTAATTATATATGTTACCCTCTGTTACAACCCTTCCGCTGAGTACCCACCCTTTCCCTTATACTGTTTCACCCCTTCCTTACCTTATTCATGATTTATCATCATTGTTTTGTTTAAAATGTACACTGTACAGTGTATATCCATTTATTTATTTACAATTCTTATTCGCTTATAATGGGCCAACCAATCAAAACAACCAACTCTGGTTAGGCGGGTCCAAACTACATAGTAAATTGTGATTTTTATTTTTATTTTCTCGTGCTTTGTAGTTGAATAAAAATATGAAATATGAAATATGAAACTGTCTTAACATGAACATTCAAATATTTGAGTTTGATGATTATTTAGCCCATCGTAGCACTTTACAAAAAAATCTTCTTTTTGGTGTTCTAAAGCATTTTTTTTGTTTGATTATTTCAAACTTCGAATGATTAATTACAAAAAAATTGTAAAAATCCCCAAATTAGGAATTGTAAAACCGCCATGATTGTATTTAATGTATTTAGGACTGGACAAAAAACCAATCCAAGAATGTGTAGAATGTTGTATTTTAGATTAAAATGTTGTATTGTGAAATGAAAATGTCCGGATTTACATATTTTCAATGAATATTTTCCAGCACAGCTTAAGCACTAATTTTGCCCCCCTCTGCGCGAAAAACTCGGTAAATTGTCAAATACTAATTCAAAGATTTTAAAATAAAAGATTTTGCGTGATTTTCAGATTGATTTTCTTCGAACAGTTTATTTTTTTTAAGAGAATCAATAAATTTTTTTGTATTATGTCATTATAATAAAAGGTCAATTTTATTCAGACAATATCTAAATTAAAAGCTTAAGTCTTTCTTCCCTTAGATGTTAGACCACCAAATTGATTCTTGAAGAGAATGTTCTCGTCAAATGGAAAGGGTAGAGGTATGAAATCAAAATAATTGTTTATTTGACAGCAAAAGTCGGATAGCTGCCAAATAACGCGATACAAACTCCCGAATATTCACGCAAAATCGCTTATTTGGCAGCAATTGTTTTTTATTTCGTAATCATAGCGTAAAGTTACTTGTAACATTTTGTACAATGTTTCTGTAGTTATATCAAACTCTGATTCTGAGTTTATAACCTCTATTATTTGATCTAAACTAGTAAATGCTGGATTATCTTTTAGATAAAACCGGTTTAAAATCGGTTAAAAACCTGTCTAAAAACTCATTGCTAACTTTACAGAAACTTCGGATCGAAATGAAAGAGGTTCCAATCAATTCAAAATTAAATTTTCCAATTCTCGAAAATCCTCCTTTTAAAATTTGTTTTATTCCAAATTCATAAACGTGGTTATGATTGTATCTTAAAATATTCTCATCCCCCGTTCGATGTTTAACTCTGAATTAGGTATCAGTTATATGACTTTTACTATATTTATTTTCAAACTTTGACCTGGAAAGGAACTGTATACTTGCCAAAAACAGATGCTTAAGAATTTGCAACCTGATTTCGTATATATGATTTGAATGCTATCATTTGTGACAAGAGTTCAGTTCTCAAATCCAGGAATAGTCCCTTTTTATGATATATTTGAAGGTGTCTGCACTACTCACCTTGTTCCCACGATATTTAGACATTTTAACACTATAGTAAACGATGAGCCCAGGGATAAAAACTGCAAGATCACGTTTTGTTTGTAAACATCATTCAAGGTGGTCCATTCATTATTTCATTAATTCATTAATTCATTAATTCATTAATTCATTAATTCATTAATTCATTACTTCATTAATTCATTGATTCATTAATTCATTAATTCATTGATTCATTCTTTCATTGATTCATTAATTCATGAATTCATTGATTCATTACTTCATTAATTCATTAATTCATTAATTCATCAATTAATTAATGCATTAATTCATTAATTTATTGGTTCATTAATTCATCCAAACATTTATTCATCCAAACATTAATTCATAATTTTACCTTTAATTTTTTTATCCTTTCATTCTTTCTTATAATTTAGCAGTTCATTAATTAATTTATTATTCCCTTGATTTGCTATTTATTTATTTATCCCTTAATTCAACCTTTCACCCCAAAAATATCTTATTCTTTATTTCTAAACTTATGAGTTTAGAGCTGGGAACTTTTGTGTCGGATACTTACAATACCGGTCACTGATCTCAATCCACTGCGGGAACTTTTATTTGATGATCTATTTAAACCAAACCTTTCTATATCTTCATTTTAGTTATTTCTCTCCTGATCAAAGCTCCCTTTAGCCCCTGACTGGGTACGATTAATCTAATGTAGTTGAAATTTATCTGCAGATAAAAAATTATCAAGATCAAGCATTGATCTCGATATCCACAATACAAGAGTTTACAACTCTGAATACATATAGCTTGTTATTGTAGAAAACCAATTATTTTTTATTGGATATTTGTTCTCAATAATTTCAATAATTTCTCACAGAAAAAAGACCAAAATTCAACGTAAACTGAATAATAATTAATGTTTATGATTAGTCCCAAAAAATGCGATGTTCACTTATTAGAAAATTATTCAAAGATACCCATTTGTGAATCTTGAATGCACTTGTTAATTAGGAAATAACTAAAATCACTTTGGCAATCGTTTAGGCAGAGTAAATGTAGAAAATGCAGAAGAAGTACGGTTACGTCAACTGTTGAGGAAAAATCTAAAGAATTCGTATTTTTGGTATTTTCCTTTAAGTTCTGTAAGGTGGTCCTCGTTACATAAAGATATTGAAAAACGGAAACATTTTTTAACGATTTAAAATTTTTTTTTAATATGGTTGCTCGAGATATTATTATAAAATAGAAGGCTTTTTTACAAAAGTCATTTTTTTTTTAAATATTGAATTAAAAAAAAGTATTTCTATTTAATTATACAGCGAAAAAAATCTTGGTAAAGAGCTATTAATCCTTTTACAAATATGCTTGGTCCAAGGGAGGTCTAACATATTTGAGCTATCTATCAATTTATCTATATTGGTTGATGAGTGGAGTGCCAATTATACTTGTAACCATAGACAAAATAGAGAAAGTTATACTTGGAACCATAGACAAAATAGAGATAATTATACTTGGAACCATAGACAAAATAGAGATAATTATACTTGTAACCAGAGACAACATAGAGATAATTATACTTGGAACCATAGACAAAATAGAGATAATTATACTTGTAACAATAGAGAAAATAGAGATAATTATACTTGTAACCATAGACAAAATAGAGATAATTATACTTGGAACCATAGACAAAATAGAGATAATTATACTTGTAACCATAGAGAAAATAGAGATAATTATATTTGTAACCATAGAGAAAATAGAGATAATTATACTTGAAACCATAGAGAAAATAGAGATAATTATACTTGTAATCATAGACAAAATAGAGATAATTAATTATACTTGTAACCATAAAGAAAATAGAGATAATTATACTTGGAACCATAGAGAAAATAGAGATAATTATACTTGGAACTATAGAGATAATAGAGATAATTATACTTGGAACCATTGAGAAGATAGAGATAATAATGCTTGGAACCACAGACAAAATAAAGATAATTATACTTGTAACCATAGAGAAAATAGAGATAATTATACTTTTAACCATAGACAACATAGAGATAATTATACTTGTAACAATAGAGAAAAAAGAGATAATAATGCTTGGAACCACAGACAAAACAGAGATAATTATACTTGTAACCATAGAGATAATAGAGATAATTATACTTGGAACCATAGACAAAATAGAGATAATTATACTTGGAACCATAGACAAAATAAAGATAATCATACTTGTAACCATAGAGAAAATAGAGCTAATTATACATGTGACCATAGAGAAAATAGAGCCAAATATAATTGGAACCATAAAGAAAATAGAGATAGTTATTCTTGTAACCATAGGGAAAATAGAGCCAATTATAATTGTAACCATAGAGAAAATATAGCTAATTACACTTGTAACCACAGAGAAAATAGAGCTAATTATGTTTGGAACCGTAGAGAAAATATAGCCAAATATTCTTGGAATCATAGAGAAAATAGAGCTAATTATAATTGTAACCACAGAGAGAGAAAAGCTAATTAAAATTGTAACCATACAGAAAATAGATTGAATTTTAATTGTAACCATAGAGAAAATAGAGCTAATTATGTTTGAAACCGTAGAGTAAATATAGCCAATTATACTTGGAACCATAGAAAAAATTCGTTGTTATATATAACATAGTTAAGCAAATCACAATATGTGTTTGACAGAGTAATATATACACGCATCTAGGTTGGGTTAATCGCAATACATGATTTGCGTATTTGCTAATGAGCGCATTTAGATCTGTGGACATTGTACAAAGTAATTTATCTAGATTACTGTATATTCATATGTAGCTCATAAATCCGTTGTTGTTTTATAGAAACCACAATTGAAAATAATTAAAGAAGGTACCGTTGTGAATCGGACATACCAGTCTACAATTGAAACACCGCCTAAATTCCGTCTTCACTCTCTTAAAACTTGTCATGCAGTCTAAGATGGTAAATTATTTTTAAAATTCTATGAACATGGTTTCTTTGTTTATTAGTTAATTAAAAACTGTGTTTTCTATTAGGCATGTTGTAAAATGGAGCTAAACGTAAAAGATAGCGAAGACGTTTAAAAAGTCAATGGTGTAAAAAAGTGATGGGTTTAAAAAATTGTAGAAAAATCACGATAACATCAAATTCAATGCAGAATTTTTTCAGGTTTAAAAATGAAACTATTGATTACTGATAGGAATTATTGACAAAAAAAATTGGTGTTAAAAAGATTTCTGTTTTTTAAATCTTTATTTTTAAAAACCCTTGGTCTTGGTGGGAAGAATGGTTGAATTGAACTGTGGCAGTAAAATTGTAGTTTGTGGACTCGTCTTCAGATTGGTTGTATATATATTTAATGTCCACAGATTAAACTGTAAGTGGGTCTAATTTGGTTTCATGAATGGACTTATTCCCAGGGGCATCTTACGTTGGCTTAGGAGGAGGGGGGACGTATTTATTCCTAATGGTTTCAGATTTACCTATGTTTTGAGGTGTATGAGTCTCAAATCCTTAAATTACAATTTTATTACTTTAATTAACAGCTAATTGCCTGAAGAATTAAACATACAGACACACCCCGGAAACAGACAAACTACCATAATTAAAAGGGTTGTCAACGTATTCTTTAAGTGGTAATTCAGTTTACAAAATGTCATTAAAGGGAGTGACCGGCAATGTATAGTGGTTGAACTGAAAATGTAGTATTGTGGGAAAAAATTTTATGAATCATTTGAAACGTTTCCACAGTGCATAATTACTGAGATTTAGCGCAAAGTTGACGTTCAAAATCATCAATTAGGGTGGGTACGTTTCTAGATTCGTTTTATTTTAAACTATCAAATAACGACGACAAAAAATGTAACACTACAGTAAACTAGTAAGTTGTTTGTGAACAGGTTGAGAAAATAAAAATTAACTCTAATTATTTGAAATAATTAATCTTATTCAGTTATTAGTTTTTGAAATCTCTCATTCTTCACAAAATTTTCTGTAGATTTTCTGGAATTTCATTGAAAAGACGACATTTGGAAAATTTGTAGAAGTATGCAAACAAATTCTTAATGAATAAGAAATTCAATATAATGATGAAAAAGATATAATTGATTCTAGCATTTATTTATTGACAAACTTCTATTGAGAAATATGTTCCTAAATATCTAATGAGTTTTAATTTATTTTTCATCTTCGTTATTCAATAATTTAGAAAAACAATGCTCAAAATGTATTCACTCAAATGGATGATTTTGAGCGACGACTTTCTGTTTAAACTCAGTAATTATACATCGCATAAACGTTTTATTGGTCTGAAATGATTCATAAAAAGATTTTCCACAATACTGCATTTTCAATTCAACTACCATACATTGCCGGTCAATCCTTTTAAAGATTTACAAAAAGTGTCCTGTAATCCTTTATTTACGAATTTTTGTGGTACAATTTGGCGATTATCTTTTAATTAAAAGGTATCATTGCCATACACTTGCTCGCCTCCCTCAATCGTGGTAGGGCTTAAAACCTATAAAAAGCTTCGATATGAAAAAAACCCCAAAACATTTTAAAAATAGAAATCTTAATCACAGCTATTCAACTCACCTCGGCCTTTTACCTCACCTACTCACCTTTATACTTTTTGTAGCTCTAGACATGTAAACTTTCGAACAAAAAAGCATTCGTTTTTAGCTTTGGAAGAAGAAAGAAATTAGCAGTCGTTTACAACTACTCTTTGTATTACTGTGAACAGATGTATTTTTCAAGATTTTTCCACGTTTAAGATTTTCAATCTGCTAAAATACCAAAGTTTAAATCAAAAGAGTATTTTGTTCTCTTGAAGATTACATCAGAACTATGTTTGATGATAAACCTGACAGGGGCGTATGTAGGAACTAATTCTTCCACGGGGTGCTTCACCTTTGGCATTGCTAGGGGGGAGTTAAAAATATCTACTAAAAATCACTTTTCCAGGTGAGTTGCTTTGCCTCAAAGCCCCCTCCCCCCTGTATACGCCCCTGAAACCTGCAAAAATGTGTGGTAAGTGTGGGACGAGGCGGCTTCTTTGATTCTCCTTGTTGTGATTGGGAACCAAGGAGATGTTTTATCAGAAAAATGATTCCCGACTTTTCTCCGGAATTTGGTTAAAATCTTTGGATAAATTGGCCATTGTTTCAGCTGGGAGCTAGTGCTGATATTGTCAACAAGGGACAAATGAAGAAAAAATGGACATTTCATTTTCAAAAAAAGCATCAATATTTGGAGTTATTAAATTGCAGGAATGATAAATATAAAGGAAAACTTCACTCAAACTCTAATATTCTAATCCTGATAGCTTTACAACCTTATTCTGTAAACCTTTAATATTCTAATCCTGATAGCTTTACAACCTTATTCTGTAAACCTTTAATATTCTAATCCTGATAGCTTTACAACCTTATTCTGTAAACCTTTAATATTCTAATCCTGATAGCTTTACAACCTTATTCTGTAAACCTTTAATATTCTAATCCTGATAGCTTTACAACCTTATTCTGTAAACCTTTAATATTCTAATCCTGATAGATTTACAACCTTATTGTGTAAACCTTTAATATACAAACTTTAAATGACAAATATATTTGATTCACAAAATCACCCTGTAGACATTTTTCTGATCCCAGAAAATTGAAATGTTTTTCTAGCTGAAAATTTATTAATTGCGATGGTGGTTTGTCTTTTAAAAGTAATTTGCACCAGCAGAGACAATAAAGGAAATTTTTTTAATTTAACATAGATAGATAGATAGATAGATATAAAAACGACGATATCTTCCTTAAAGACGTGTTCGCGAAAAATGAAAGGGGGTATAGGCTTAGTGCGATAAAAAAAGCGCTTTTGATCGCTACTAATCTTACTTCTATCTGTTGCGTCTATAAGGAGAAAATTGTTAAAGACGTCTCATACCGAATAACTTAGCGGCGATACAAATTGAATAAATTGCAACATACGACTTAGAGTGTAAAAAATCAACTTAATTTCAAACAAATCATTCAGATATTACAACCAATAGTCATCCATTATCTTTCGCCACATTTATACATAGTTTATATTTTATTATATTTTTTAATTAATTTGTTTGTTTCTCTTGTCTCTTGCGCAACTATCTAAGAATGCCGCACACCACTCACAATTTTCGAAATCCGTTGAAAACGTTTTTTAAAAACAAAATATTATAAAATATAAACTATATACAAATGTGGCGAAAGATAATCGATGAATGTAGGTTGTAATATCTAAATGATTTGTTTGAAATTAAATTTATTTTTTACGGTCTAAGTAGTATATTGCAATTTTCTCAATTTGCATGGCCGCTAAGTTATTCGGTATAAGACGTCTTTAACAATTTTTTCCTTAAAGACGCAACAGATAGAAGTAAGATTAGTAGCGATCAAAAGCGCTTTTTTATCGCATTAAGCCTATACCCCCTTTCATTTTTCGCGAACACTCCCTTTAATGTTGATCAGACAAAGGTTTTAAATTCACCGCTGTTAATCTAACATGCCACTCTAAAATTGAACGTGTACAGTCCCTTAAGATCAAATATATTTCTAATTAATGAATATTTCTAAAATATTTCTCATCTCCTGGGAATTGTACACGTAGTATGTGTATCATAAACCATCACTAATTAACTAAGAATTAACGAATTTACCAGAAATGGGTGAAATATCAAAGGAAGTTTTATTTATTTAACTTAACTGTTACAGAACTTATAAGCTTGGCATTAGTAAAAGAAAAGAGAGAGAAGAGGAGGGTGGGGGGGTTGAAGGGAAAGGGGTTTGAACAAGGCCTTCACATTAAAGTAGGATTGGTAAAAAATTAGTATAAAAGTGGGAAAAGGGGGAGAAGGGGGAGAAGGGAGAGAAGAGGGAAATTTATTCCTAATGGTTTCAGATTTACCTATGTTTAAAAGGGGTACAGGTTAAAGCGGATCTGCAGTTGGTAGATAAGGAGAAAAAATGTATTTAGGGATCCTATATTTTCTTAAAGATTCTAGGTTTTCAAAGAGAATATTATTGAAGTCTTTTTTATCAGACAGAATTTTTTAAGGGTACCGTTGTGAATCGGACATGCCACATGCTCCTGTATAAATAGTGAGTCACTGCAGTCTCTCTTTAAAGATCTGATAAGAATTATTTGAAAAGATAAAATCTGCAGAAAATGAATGAAAAGTATTGTATTGTGAAAGGGGTGGGAGTATAGCCTGGTTAATAAGCTTGTTAAACTTAACGTTTCAATAAATAAACCGTGGATCCAATCTTTGATCTGAAATCAGTTAAATCTGCAACCTGGAGCTAGGTTTAGACATGGTTTAGAGGAAGGTTTAGAGCAGGAGCTGAGTCTAAGTGGGGTTCGGAACTAGCAGAAACTATAATTTAAATTTGGAGTCGGAGCAAGAGCTCAGTCTGATTTAGAGTAGATTCGGAACTAGCAGAACCTAGTTTAAATTTAGGTACAGCGCAAGAGCAGAATCTGATTTAGGGTGGGTTCGGAACTAATAGAACCTAGTTTAAATTTGGGTTCGGAGCAAGAGCTGAGTCTGATTTAGGGTGGGTTCGGAACTAATAAAACATAGTTTAAATTTGGGTTCGGAGCAAGAGCTGAATCTGATTTAGGGTTGATTTTGGAACTAGCAGAACCTAGTTTAAATGTGGGTTCGGAGCAAGGGCTGAATCTGATTCAGGGTTGGGTTCGGAACCAGCAGAACCTAGTTTAAATTTGGTTTTGGAGCAAGAGCTGAATCTGATTTAGGGTTGAGTTCGGAACTAGCAGAACCTAGTTTAAATTTGGTTTCGGAGCAAGAGCTGAATCTGATTTAGGGTTGAGTTCGGAACTAGCAGAAACTAGATTAAATTTGGGTTCGGAGCAAGAGCTGAATCTGATTTAGGGTTGAGTTCGGAACTAGCAGAACCTTATTTGGCTAGAAACTAGAAATTCAAAACATTTTTGCTCTTCTCCAAAATTCATCAAAGATTTTATTCTACTGTAACTTTAATTTGAGGTTCAGCTAGAAATTGGTTTGGTAAAGACTTGGGCTTGGAGCAGTATCTGACTAAACATAGTGTTAAAGCCGGAGCTAAACCAGGTTAAATTATAGGTTGGGAGCCGGAGCTAAACCAGGTTAAAATAAAGGTTCAGCTCCGGAGCTGAACCAGTTTAAATTATAGGTTCGGAGCCGGAGCTAAACCAGGTTGAAATATAGGTTCGGAGCCGGAGCTAAACCAGGTTGAAATATAGGCTTCGGAGCCGGAGCTAAACCAGGTTGAAATATAGGCTCGGAGCCGGAGCTAAACCAGGTTGAAATATAGGTTCGGAGCCGGAGCTAAACCAGGTTAAAATATAGGTTCGGATCCGAAGCTAAACCAGATTTAGATTTAAGTTCAGAGCCGGAGCTAAACCAGGTTAAGATATTGTTTGGAATCGACATAACGGATACTACCCCTCCCCCTGCCTCATCCTTAATATTATTAAGTCTATCAAACGCGACGGGTACAGCCTGGACCTAAGTATGGTCTGCCGGGTATCAGAGTATAACATCTTAGGTGACACATGCTCCGATCTCCGATCTACAGGGTGATCAATAGTTCAAATTAAGCTTCTAATCTTGCAAGGTGATTCATGCTCCAGATCTACAGGGTGATTCATGCTCCAGATCTACAGGGTGACTCATGCTCCAGATATACAGGGTAATTCATGCTCCAGATATACAGGGTAATTCATGCTCCAGATATAATGCTCCAGATATACAGGGTAATTCATGCTCCAGATATACAGGGTGACTCATGCTCCAGATATACAGGGTAATTCATGCTCCAGATATACAGGGTAATTCATGCTCCAGATCTACAGGGTGACTCATGCTCCAGGTATACAGGGTGATTCATACTCCAGGTTCCAAGCATGTATGAATGTAGAATTAGTCAAAAATACATCAGACTGATCTGAAACTAAAGGGAAAGTGAAAAATGAGGAAAATATTGAAAGATGTTTTTAAATGAAAGTGAAATATGGAATCAATCTAGAAATATAATATTGAACCTTGAAAAGTGTTCTGTTTTGTCTAGACACCAGCAGCAAACAAACCACTTAATCCACAAATAAACAATCCTGACGCATAATCATAAAAATTTTCGGCTTAAAAAAAATCCGCCAAAATTATTATTCATAAAAAAATTTTCTTTGTGTTGTCTGTATTTATTAATTTCAGAATTATCTGGAAGAAATTGCATCAAACACTTTATGTCAAAGCCAAATATAATATTAAGAAAATTCCAAGGAAAACCCAAATATTTGCGCAAAATTAGAAGAAATTGCACTGTGCAAAAAGCTGCAAAGCCGGAAAAAGCTATATTGGTCAAAAAGATTGCAAAACATAACTATTAGAGAATAAAACAACGCAGTTATTTTTATTATTAAAATGTTTCAAGCGAAAAAAATGGTGGGAGGGGGTATGGGGGTTAATAATATGTTTTGGAGAGGGATGGATGCAGTAGATGCAGGATAAAGAGGGAGGTGGGGACTGGGGAGTGGGAGGAAATAAAATTTTAAAAAGAGGAGGGAAGGGGAAATTTTGTATTAATTGTATAAATTAAAAATGGTTCTTGACATGATGGTATTTGGATGCAATTGTTTAACGTCAAGGCTTGACTTGATGGTAGCTGAAACGAAGAATAGGTCAAGGCTTGACTTAATGGTAGGTGAAATAGTAGGTTAGTGGAAGAGTAGGTAACGCAGGAAAGTGGGAGGGTAGGCACAGGGTAGCCATGGAGAAGGGTAAGTCATGGTAAATAGGGGAGAAGGGTATGCCAGGGTATGTATAAGAAGAAGGGTAGGTCAGGGTAGGTATAGGGAGAAGGGTAGGTCAGGGTAGGTATAAGGAGAAGGGTAGGTCAGGGTATGCATAGGGAGAAGGGTAGGTCAGGGTATGTATAGGGTGAAGGGTAGGGATTGAAAACAAAATGAGATATTTTGTCCGTCTGACAAACGTCTAAGAAAGATTGACAGATAGTATTTTAAGATGTTAATATTTGCAGAAAGGTTTCGTCTTTCAAATGGTCGATTCTACGCTTTTTTAGCCGATCAGGGGCAAGAACGACTTTATTCATAAATTTAATGTTAAAAATTTTAAAAACTATTTTGATATTGATATTTGGTTTGTCCCATTTTTTTTAAAATTATTGAAAAAATTTTTTTGGTGGCATTTTTGCAGCTGTGAACCCTGTAAACCCCTATTGAGGACTAGAGTATCAAATATCATGATGTCATTTAAGGCCTTCAACTTAAACTTAGCATATATTTAACATTAAAATTCTCACCAACACATTTTTATAATATATATAATATATATGCATTGTGCTGATAATTGTTGCATGTTAATTTGATTCCGAAAAAGTGTAAATTAACTTGAGGTTGCATTAAAAAAGTTGTTAAAATAATAAAAACTTGGTACTCACATGGGAAAAGGTATTGGAAGACTAGTGAAAAATTTTGGAATAATAACAAAAAAAAAAAGGTTATAGAACCATGATGAAAAAATAGAAAAAAATGAAAAAGAGAATGGACAAATTATGGAAAATGTTTTCCAAAAGAACTACAGAAGAATAATGAAAAAGTGGTTGGAAAATTTTGATAAAGTTATTTTTAAAAAAATGAAAAGTTTTTAAAAAATAATGAAAATGTTGGTGAAAAAATTAAGTAAAAAATAATGGAAATTCTTTCGATTTTTTTCTTCAAGCAACCATTGTCATTTTACTAACACAGGCCACACAATCTAATTATCTTATATCTTTGCAACGTGAGGGTTTCTTTAAAATTTTTGATCTAACAGCATTCATATTTTAAAATATCGTAGGTGTGTACGATATTAGTTTTCAAAGGCGTACACACACACCTCTGCCCCTTTAGTAAAAGTAAACTCAACCTATATGAAGCATAAAGTTTGACCGCGTCAACCTTGTTGCACCGGCTAGTCCTGTCTATGGAGCTAGGTACAGTACAAACTGGGACCGGAAAGGTTGAGCCGGCTCGGCAATTCAAATGTACTACGGCTGCCCTTGTACATAGAGTTAATATAATATATGGTCAGTGCCAATTGTTCCAATGGACATCTAAAAATATTGTTAAATACTTGTTAAGAAAATGTATACATATTACACAAATGTTTCAATGTTAAATCCAAAACATTCCAACTTCACAATCCCTGCTGTAGAGTGGTTAAACCAACTTCAAGTTCGCTCATTTATCACATTTTTCAGAGAAAAGTTGGATCCATTCATTTCTAGACTCTACAGGGCCCACCAGGGAATACAATGTTAAAGGAACATAACAAGGTGTGCATTATTTAGAACATTTCGAGCACTTTTTCACTCATATTAGGGCTAAAACTGTTAAGTATATTTTTGAAAAAATTACCGAGATTTCTCAAATATTTCTTTTTTAAACTTTCAAACTCATTCAGGTTTTTGCTATTTGTTTTTTGTTTTTGGACAGAAATTTGTTAAAGTCATTTAAAAAAGATTAATTTTTGGCCTTAAACCAAAATTTTTTTTTAAATGGACATTTATATTCAGCCTTTCTAGACGCAAAATTTAATATCATGATTTGAAAAGAAGTCCCAATTGGTCTAGTATTTTTTATTTGTTCATTACAATGTGAGTACTTTTTTCATTTTTTTCATATATAGTTTCACCTAAAAAATCTCTGCTCTTAATAATGATTATTATTTCATAAAGAAATGATTAACCATGATCGATGTACTTTGCATGATTAAAGGGACTGTAAAAGACCAATGAAAGGAGGTATAGGCTGAAGGCTAATCACTTCAGCTCTCGATCGCTACCCATAAAAGTTTCAGCTCTCGATCGCTACCCATGAAAGTTCTATCTGACGTTCCTGTCACAAGAAATTGATATAAAACTGTGTCAAATTTATATGAAAACTCATATATATACATTTTTGAACAGAAATAGCTGGTTTAAACAGATTATATGCAGCAAATATGCAACCAATCGAAAGTTAGTAGGTCAGAAGTTCAGTTGAGAGGATATTGCCTTAGACGATGCAACTTTACACCATTTGAAAACGAAGATATCCCAGAGAAACCTCAATGTAACTTGAAGAGTGCAGAAAATTGATCACGTGATACAGACAGAGACACATGACCATCTTTTAATATTCGTTTTCTAATGTGTACTTTTAATTGTTATGTCTAATAGATCTGAAATTATCCACTCATTTTGATACTTTTGATTGTTACTTGCTTTTCATGTTATATTTTAATACAATATTTGCTTTTTAGGCTTTTTTAAATTTTTTAAACATTTTTTCTTCAAGCAAGAAAATCTATGAATGAAAGAAAACTAAAAAGAATATTTTACAAAGAGTAAAAACTAGAAGGTTGCAGTCGTGGGGCCAGAACTAGAAATTATGAAATAAAATATGAGCATTTACAAGAATACTTCAATATGTCGTAAACCATCTATTTTATAAAAAAAAATCTTAAATTTTAAGCAACATATAATAAAAGAAGCATAAAAAATAATAAACAATGTAAATATTAAATAAAAAATAAATCAAATTTCCCAAATTATTGAATTCAGATCTGAAAATATGTAAATATAGAAAGAATAGAAAATATTAAGGATTTTGGTGTTTGAACACTTATCCAGGGTTTCATTTGGCAATATGTCCTGAAACCTTCAGAAACAAGACCGGGAAAGGGGGATTCAGCTATACAGTACTGTTTACTTATTTCAAATATAGATTTAGCTTGCGATGGGTGTCTCTTTGTCTGTGTGTTCGTATCCAATAAACGTCAAAACGGCTAAACCGATCGGGCCCAAATTTTGTGTGGGACCTCAAGTAGCCTCAGGGAAGGTTTATGAATGATCAAAATTTAAAAAATGTGTGTTTAAAAGTTTTTTATTCTGAAATATTATGAAATCCGCAAACTTTTTTTGTTTTTGTTTTATACTGTACAAAGAGAAGATGTTCACAGATAAAGCCACAATTAAAAATTGAAATAGAAGATGGGCGCGAAGTGCTCTAAAAGCTTAATAATTAAATGAATGAGAATAAAATGTCCATTGCCCAACTTAATTTCTTTATTAGTGGATGTTTCATTTGGTGTAATGAACCGTTTTGCCGTCTCTACATTGATTGATTGATTGATTGATTGCTAATAGTTTATTTCTATATACCTTATTAAATCAATTGCCGTCTCTAGTCTGTGTACTGTAGAACTTGCACTAGCAGACTAGCTGCCCATAAGCCGGCACTGTACACCAAATGAAATGGAGTTTTTAGCAGGGAACAGGAATATAGGGAAAGGAAATGGCGCTGGTCCGGCAAGAGAAAGCCAGTCGCACTGCTTTGCAGACCAGTACAGTAAACTCACAAACACTCTTCTGGTACAGACACACAACATGACTACAGTCAAGGAAATTGTAGAACAATGTCGTCGATTATAATTAAACTTGAATAACGAGTAGTTTATTGTAAACTTTGATCAAATTATATTCTTTGCATGAAAATTTGGCTTTACAGTGTTGACTTAAATATTTAAATAATATATTACATGTATATTAAACTTATTTCTAAGTAAACAATTAACAATAAACAAATGTACTCTCCTAGGCTGTACAAATACCGAGATTCTTACGTACTGTATAAACCTACAGTACACACCTTCGGTACTTTAAACTGACACACACTCTTTTGGTACAGACACACACAAATGACGTTTCCGCCCCCTGGTTTTTAGTAATGTTTATACTAGAAGAAATTATATCATAGGTTTATCAAACACTCTCATATCGCTTGACAATTTTCACAACAGTTGGTTAACATTTATTTTGGTTGGTTGTTATTGTTTTAAGAAAGTTGTTTTTTTAGTTAATTTTAACGCATTGAAAAGGAATTGAGTTTTCCAAAAAAGATTATCATGGGATTAGAAAATCAGAGTTTATGACGAAAAACTCAATTCCTTTACGGGGACATTATATTTACAAATATAGAGGGGGGGGGGGTATAATTATAAATCATTATAAGTTTATTAATGCATTACCCCCTGGTGAATACACGTGTAATGTTGTAATGTAGACTTATTATTAATTTTCATCTGACAGCAGCATAGTTAATAATTAATAAACATTTTTGTATTCATATATTATGCATATATGTAAATAAAATATATTTGTACCTAATTACATATTCTTTTCGGAAAAGCATAAAAAAATTGTACACCTCAAATTACAGTTTTTATCTCAAATTTTCTAATCCGTATATTTTTGCAACTTGATGGTTTGATATTTAGACTAATTGATCAAACATTAATTACAGATTAAAATATCTAAAGTTTAAAACATCGAGATGCAAAAAAAGTCAGAGTTTGCGCCAAAAATGTAATTCCTAAAATGTTTTCAATTACAACCCCTCTTTCTTAATTTTTTAAAAGAACAAAGACAGAAAAATTTCCTTTGTTTTTCGGCAACTACTGTACAATTGTACATAGTTTATATGTTAAAGCTATATTTTGATATTAGCTTAAGAACCCAGCTTTGCCTATGAGTTTTTCTCCAATCAAACTATAAAGACAAATCAGTCCAGTGGTCCATGAGTTATGATCGGACATACAAACAAACACCTCAACAGAGAAAACTACTTATATCTATATAAAGTAGTAATCTCTGTTTGTTTGTGGGTATGTCTGATCATAACTCATGAACCCATTGACCAATTTTTCTCAAATTTAGAGAACTCAGTAGAACTACAGGTATGTTCTTAGCTTGGGTCAAAGTGGAGTGAGTTTACTTATAAAGGTAAAGTTTAGTGTGCAGAGGCAAAGCTTGGTTTTCAAGCTTGTTATATAAATCGATACAAAAATTGATAATTTTGTTCCCAACACACAATACAATCATTAATCAAATATTTTTAAATAAAGTAAGCATTGTTTTTTTTTAGTTTTTTTTAAGTTTGATTTTTATTTTGTGTTTGTTGACATTTTATTTATATCTGGCTGTTTGGTTAAAAGATATTTATAAAATGATATTGCTTCTTGAGTTCCCTTCGCTATCAACTTGGTATATTTAAACCAAGATTAGAGGCTTTGCAATAGGATTATTAAAAACATTAAGTAGAAATATGGTTTCTTTACTAAAAGCAAAACAAAACATGATTAGAAAAATAAAAAATAAATAAGTTGATTTATGTATAATTTTGATTTTTGGTTTTTATTGTTAACTAATGATTTTCATTTTGACTTTTATATACTCCACTCGGCCCCCCCCCCCCCACTCAAAAAAGACGTACCACTTTTTTACACGACTGCTCCCCCCCTCTCCCCCATCCTCCTCCCTTGGCTGTCTGTAAAAGGAAGCTCTGTAATAATTTCCCCAAGTTTTCGGTTCAGTTTCTCCTCCATACAATAATGTGTAACAACTTCCAGACATCGCTCCTACAGTCCTAATGAAGATATATACAGGTTCAGCTTTTCAGGGATAAAATATCAACGCTTCGTGCCCTTGCTTTGTGTAAAAATATATTATGCGTCGAATCTGTTACAGTTAATATTTTGCAAGTATCATATTTTTTTACAACTAATTTTCAGGAAAGTTAAAGGAATTCCCTTAAACAAGAAATCATTAGACCAATTTATCTAGATCGTAGCGAGGAATTTGATGAAGGAAAAATTTTAGCTAAAAAGGCTGGGTGTTGCCCGTTGGAATAAAAAAAAATTTCAAGAGAATTTACCCCAGGGTTTCCTTAAAAAAAATTAGCCAATTTGGACCAATTGGCTAAATCAAAATTTGTTTTTTAAAAATGTTAAAAATCGACGATTTTTTTTATAAAATCCGCAAACCTTTTTTGTTTTTGTTTTACAATGTATACGAAGAGAAATGTTTACAAATGAAATAAAGGATGGGCGCGAAGCGCCCTAATATCCTCGTTAAATAGATTTTCAAAGTACAAGAATACCCATTAAGTATTAAACTTTAATGACGACCTTTAATTTTTAAATATAGTTATGTAAAGTGTATTTTATGTTTTTTTCCTGAAATATAGCCTTTATAAATAACATATTTGATATTGGTGGCAAAGAAAAAAATAAGTTGACATCCGTCAAAAACCTTGAATTCAAAAACATTCGGTTTCTTAAGAGGAACTAAAAAAGTAATTACAGGGGACTTTTCATTGATAAAAGGTTTGCATGAATAAGTATTGATTAATTACATTTTAAAATTTTGAAAATTGATTATTTTCCATTGTGGTTTAAGAAACTTGCTCCTTTCCACTGCAGGAAAACATGGAGAAATTATCAAAATTAAACACTTTTTAAACTAGAAAATCTGCTACATTGTTGACTAGAGAAAAGTTTCAAAGCTAAATGTTATTTTATGAAGATATGTTTTTAAATTATTTTTATTTTCGCTTTCTCTACAAAAGTGTCAAGCGCATTCTTGCTTCAGAATCAAAGGAGAAATAATCAGAATTAAACAGAATAACGACATAAACTTGCACATTGTTGATTTGCAAATTTGCAAAATAAAATTTTTTTGTTGCAAAGTTATAAAGAAAGAATGTTTGAAGAAAACAAAAATTTCAAAATATGATAAAATATACATTTTTGAAAATCCTTGCCCATGCCATTTCAAATATGCAATAAAGTTTGCAAAATTTTAAATAACCTGATGTGTAATTAAGAAAAACAAAAATGTGCAAATATCTTTTGACGGGTTGTCTGCAAATAATTTTCAAAAATTTCTTTGCAAAACTTGTGCAATACGTTTCCTTTCCAAAAGGCTATAAATGATCAAAATCTCACAACTGAAAGTGGCTCAAAGCAAAGATTTAGTTTGTTTGTTTGGAAAAAGTAGTCTTTCAGGCAGTGTTTTATAGACCTAGAAAATTTAGTTAGAAAATTTCAGCTGCCTCAGACCAATACTTTTTGAGTTATGTAAAAAAAACTGAAGGATTAGGGTTAAAAATTATTTAAAAAAATGTTCGTGAGACATAAATTATTTTTTGAACATTGACTGTTCCAGAAACATTTATTAAACAAAATATATTTAACTCTGACATTTTGTTTCTCCAATTTAAAACAAAAAGTAATTTATTGGTTTAGATATAAAATCAGACGACTCCAGGAAGTTGTTTATTTTGAATTCGAACTTTCTTTACTCTCCTATATTTCCTTTTACGGAGAACCCCATAAAACAGTTGAGTACGAAAAAGAAATTTAATAGTTTGAGCAATATTATATCTATTTGATGTTGTTTTAAAGCAAATAGTTTAAGAAAATCCACTTCTTAGGTGTGCACTGCACATCAAAATAATTTATTTGTGAACCACAAATTTTCTTATCCCTCTATATTTGCAACCTGATGATGTACCTTTGCTATTTGATCTGACAGAATGGATAGTTTGAAATATATTTATAATATATTAATATCAAAGAATGCAAAAATACAAGAATAAGAAAATCAGAGTCTGTTCCATCATTGATTAACATCTGTTGAGATTGAAAAAAAAAACATTTACTTGGTGCAAATTTCTTATTTTTGTTAATCTGCAATTTCAAGGCTGACAACTCGCAATAGTCGCCAACAAAGCAGTTTCTGCAACAATACCTTCCCTGCACAGAGTTCTTGTGAAATAATATTTCTAATTTAGGATTGTTGTATCTAGCTTTCCTTCTAGCTTAGGATTGCTGGCTCTAGCTTTCCTTCTAGCTTTCCTTCTAGCTTAGGATTGTTGGCTCTAGCTTTCCTTCTAGCTTAGGATTGTTGGTTCTAGCTTTCTATTATTTTAGGATTATTGGTTCTAGCTTTTCTTCTATTTTTGGATTGTTGGTTCTAGCTTTCCTTCTAGCTTAGGATTTTTGGCTCTAGCTTTCCTTCTAGCTTAGGATTGCTGGTTCTAGCTTTTTTTTCTATTTTCGGATTGTTGGTTCCAGCTTTTCTATTATTTTTAGGATTATTGGTTCTAGCTTTTCTTCTATTTTAGGATTGTTAGCTCTAGCTTTTCTTCTATTTTAGGATTAATGGTTCTAGCTTTTCTTCTATTTTAGGATTGTAACTAACCTGGCATATTTTGACTTACCAAATGAGATTGCTGAACTAGCTTACAGAAGATGGGGTTGGACCAGCCGTGACTGGTTAAACTACTTCTTACTTATTCAAAACTATCCATCTTTGGCTTCCTTATTTTCCTTCTATTTTCCTAAATCTGATAAATATTACGATTGCTATTATAAGAACCTTCTAAACGACACAAAAAATTGTCTTAAAAAGGACTTAAATTAAATTTTTAGATCTTATACAGAAAAATGGCTTTTCGTTCAAGGTCTGTTAAAAACTAGCATTTTGGTCCAGGTCTGCTAAAGGAGTGAAGGTTGGAGGACGTATCCTTGATTGTGTTCCCTACTCCAGTACTCCGGGTTGGTTTAGATACAGGCTAAATGAAATTCCAGGTAATAGAACTGATTTTTCGACACGAACTCAAATTTTTTAATTATTATAGTTTTGCAACCTGATTTCGTATACATGTCTTAATTAATACTTATATGTAATGAATTCATACCAAAGTTAAAATTGTACAGTATAAATTGCATTATTTTGAATTCGAACAAACGTTTTAAAATAAAAAAAACTCGAAAAATCTGGTCTCTGAGCTTCATTGGCATTTACTAACATGCATTTCCTAAACTTAAAAAAGTTAAACTAGTTGTAACACGTCTATTGTTAAATAGTGCTTCGCTGCAACAATAAACCCTGTAGATTTGCAACAAAATAATAAGAGTTTACATTTTTTAATAAAACTGAAAAAACGTTGTCTAACGATTTTTTAATTTTCGAAATTACAAATAAAAAATCCTTAAAATAAATAACAATTTCCTGGTTTCCACTTATATTATTGGTGCAAAGCTAGTCGGGTATCAGATTAACTATTATTTCCTATATACATGAACATAATTCCTCTAATTGCATATACAGTTTACATCAAAAAGGTATCATTTTCACCCTTACGTAAAGAATATCAAAAAATAATTTCCCAGAATAATTTAATTTTCTATTTTTTTTGTGATTAACGAAATTGTTCCTTGCTATTTGTATAACTGACCCATTAAGCTAAAGTAAAAAATTGATTTGTTATGCAAATCAAAAATTCAGAAAACCAGCCTAGAGAGGAGAAAAAAGTTTTTCCCACTTTTTTCGGAGTAATTTTTCATTCATACTTGCTTTTGGGAAAATAAAATCATAATATACAGATAGAGGTAGTTTTCATTAACATTGAACCATTTTTAAGCAATGTCAGAATCAAAACGGAACCCTTTGAAATATTTGATCAAAAGTGAGGAAGATATATCCTGACAATTTCCTTTATTGTGTCTGCAGAATAAATTCTCAAGTTGGTTTTTCAACTACAATTTAAAAAACAATTGTAAGCAAATAAAATTAGAGTATCTCTTTCATCCTTGATGAGCAAAAGTTTGTGAATCAGACATGTCATTCTTTAGGTATAGGTTTACTGAAAATTAGGTCTACAATCCCTTTACAATCCCTGTATAGTCCCTCTACAATCCCTTTAAAAGGATCGTCTTTTTATTTGATCAGGGGATTGCAATCATAATCTTTGATTGTACAGATTCACTTTAACCTGAAATCATCTTTCCAGGTTTCAGTTCTAAGTAAAATTTCAGTAATCTTTCTAAATTTAAGGATGTTTATATTATTTAATTCATAATATATCATAAAAAAAATACTTACTCAATGTTCAGACAACGCTTTAAAAATAGATTAAATTTTATTTTTTGAGAAAAAATATCTGAAAAATTCCTTTTAGATTATTATTAGTATTGTATAGATACAGTGAGACCATTAAACTGTGAAATTAAGACGACATTTCAGCTTTGCGTACGTAATTATAATTCAAAAGACTGACCAGCAGTTGCTTAAAAATCCGCTTTTAATGATAAAATGGGTCTGTTTTTAACTGCATTGCTCATGTTCACATTCGACTATATAAGGTCGATAAGTTCAGTTTAACAATTGTCTTTTATTTTGCAGTCTTATGAGTCCCACTTTACATATTTTTATACTTTTCCTTGTCATTAAATATTTTATTTGATTAGATACCCCTCGTACGGTTGCAATGCTTATGTATGTTTAGATACTCACCTATACTGTTGCAATAATTAATGATGTACAGTGATAACCAGAAAACTCTGGAATATGGAGACGACTTTTAGACTCAATTTATGACTTTAAATAGTGCAATGAACATGACACACCACTAGTGTGCGGTGTAAAAATGCCCAATTGACTTTAAGAATTATTTAATAAGTTACTAGAAAAACTATTTGCTTTGTGAGCACATCAAATACAATTTATTATTGCTTTAATTTCGTCTTCCTATTCTACAGTATTCTGGTTATCACTGTATGTTTAGATACTCCTCTGTACGGCTGCAACGATGATGTATGTTTCTGCAACGTGGAAGGTTGCAACTCTTCATCCAAAAGCCAGCCTTTAACAATCATTTATATCATGTTCAGTTTGTTAATTAGGAAATTGTTTTCATTTGTTAAATAAATATGTTAAATTTGAAAATATTTGTTTTATATTAAACAGGTGTGGGGGATGGTCATGAACTCCGATTGGGAGGAGGCAAAATTGAATTGGTTGAATCCCTGTATTTTTAGTATCTTCCTATCTACCAGTTAATTATAAAATTCTGAATGGAGTGGTCCAAGGGTCTGTTTTACGACCCTTGCTTTCATCTTGAAATTCTCAGCATCCTTAATTTTCATTCTCATGGGAATAGAATAATTTAGCTAATTAAACTATTAGAGCTAAACTGATTTTAACTCTAGTATACAAGAGATACATTCATTCTTTCACCCATTACGGACAGAAATAGTAAAATGTTTAAACCTATTCCAAAAATTATTCTAAATTTAAACCCCTAAGATACTCAGATTATATTATTTGGGAAAATGAATCTTTTTCAGAACTATAAAGCCAATGTTAGAAAATTGTTTTAATGAGGTGATATCTTTAAATACTTAAAATAAAATACATGTCAGCCAACTAACAGATAATAAAATTGTAAATAATCTAAAAAGATTAAATATGTGGTGTAATTGTACAAAGAGGTTTGTTACAATATACGCATTATTACCCAATTTTTCATAAAAGTTAAAACACGTTCTTACTTTTTTTTACAGTGCACAATACCCATTACACATTTTAAATTACTGTACAGCACACAGTACACAGCACACAACATACAATACACAGAACAGAGTGCACACTGCACAGTAAACAATAAACAGCACACAGTACACAGTACACCGTACACAATAAACAGTGCACGACACAAGGTACATAGTACAAGGTACACAGTGCAAATCAAGCAGTACACAGCATACAGTACACAGCACACAGAACACAGTACACAGCACACAGTACACAGCACACATTACACAGCACACCGTACACAGCACACAGTACATAGCTCACAGTACACAGTACATAGTACACAATACACAGTATACAGTATTCAGTACACAATACACAGTACACAGTACTCAGTATACAGTGTACAGTATACATTGTACAGTACACAGTACACGAGTGTTAGGCATTTTCCAATAGGCAATATCCCAGGGACGACTTCCAAAGTGACAATTTCCCAAGTCGCAACTTCCCAAATGTGCAATTTCCCAAAGTTTAGGTTAGGCCTTCTGAGGCGTCGCAGGTTGCAATCGGGCCGAGCGCTGCGGCTAGGATGGGCAATCGGGACGAGCGGCGCGGCTATAACAGGCTAGGGGATGAGTACTGCGGCTAGGACAGACTTGGGAAGTTCCCGCTTAGGAAATTGCACATCTAGGAGGTTTCCAGGTGGAAAGTTACCGCTTGGGAAAAAGAATTTGGGAATGTACCCTAACATTGCACACGGTACAAAGTATACAGTACAAAGTTCACGGTACGCAGTACACAATACAAGAACACAGTACATACACAATACAAAGTTCACAGAACAAGTACACAGTACAAGTACACAGTCAAGTACGCAGTAAAAACACACAGTACAAGTACACATTAAAAGCGCACAGTACACAGTGCACATTGCATTGTACACAGTATACATTTTTCCGTAATACAAAAATTAAAGTACACAGTACAAATTTATACATAATGCAACAATTACAATACACAGTTTACAGTACACAGTACACAGTGCACATCACACAGAACACAGTACACAGTTATACAAAGTGCAAATTACACAATACATAGTACACATTTCACAGTTCACAGTACACAGTATACAGTACACATCGCACATTACACAGTGCACAGTATACAGTACACATCGCACATTACACAGTACACAGTACACAGTTCACAGTACACAGTATACAGCACACATCGCACATTACACAGTACACAGTATACAGTACACATCGCACATTACACAGTACACAGTACACAGTTCACAGTACACAGTATACAGTACACATCGCACATTACACAGTACACAGTACACAGTATACAGTACACATCGCACATTACACAGTACACAGTACACAGTACACAGTACATTACACAGTACACAGTACACAGTACACAGTACACAGTACACAGTTCACAGTACACAGTATACAGTACACATCGCACATTACACAGTACACAGTACACAGTACACAGTTCACAGTACACAGTATACAGTACACATTACACAGTACACAGTACACAGTACACAGTACACAGTTCACAGTTCACAGTATACAGTACACATCGCACATTACACAGTACACACCAAAATCTGAATATTCCCTTTCATACTGGGAATATTGCCAAAGGGAAAAAACTAATGAATGTCTGGTGATGGGAGGGGGAGGGGATTATAGGGTAGGAAGGTGTGGAAGATGGAGGGGGGGGAGGGGTACAGGAGACATTGTACAAAGATTAGTAACTTAATTATGTTGTACTATAATCAAATTGTGGTCTCCGTCCACCTTTCATCCATGGATAAATATGTAAGAAAAGAAAAAGAAATAAAAACAGTTTCATTTTGATGTGATTCCTTTTGAGTAATTGAAAACACCTCCCTAAACGGGTATAAAGCTATATACTAACAAAAAGTAACTGCACATCATTTACAGGGTTTACAGAATTCATCTAAATGGTGTAATATGGTATATAATAACTTATTTGCGTAATTTAACTATTTAACCAAATTAATTTTACTTATTTCTTTTATTTTAAACTTGAAGAAATGGTCAGGAGTTTAGAAAATGAATTTTTTACCCTTTTAAGGCTTCGAAATGGCTTCAGAGTTCACATAAATATAAGTTTAAAGATCTTTTCAAGACTTTTCAATTAAAGCACTCAACTTTGCGAATATATTATGGGGTTTGAAGATTCAGATAATTTAAACTAATACTACGAGATCGGAGATGGAATTTAAAGAATTTGAGCCGCAGTTTAAATCTGCCAAAACCCGGTTTAAATTAAGCGCCGGCTTAACTCTTGAAACATTTGATACAATTTTAAGTGGAACCAACCATATTTAAGCCGCGGTTTAAATTTAAACCGCCGCTCAAATTCTTTAAATTCGGCCACGGGTAATATGATAAAGTTAGATAAATCAATGAAAAAATAGAAAAGTTCATTTAGTTCTCTACGTTTACCGATTAACTTATTTACAGTAGTCGGCGATTAAATCAATACAATAAAGAACATTTTTTATCCATAACGCTTTGATCACAAGTACACAAAGAGATTGGTAAAAACAAAAATTGAAATAAATATTCGTCTTTATTGTATTTCTAAATTTTCGTTATAAAAGTCGACCCACTTAATTTATAATCTCAAAACCAAACTACGAACATTCCCGTGGGTCTCCCGAGTTTCCCAATCAAAATTTGAGGCAAATCGGTCCAGGTATTCCTGAGTTATGATCAGACAAACAAACACTCAAACAGAGATTACAACTTTACATATATTTTGATATTCGACTACGACTTATTTTATTAGAGTTTTCATGGAAAATTAGCGAAACACAATAATTCGCGAAATATTCAAACTTTTATCATAAAACTTTTAGATATTTAGAAAAACCTGTTGTTTAGAAATGCTTGCCTTAAATTTAGAATTCTTTCAACTCTTGTTATTTATATGGAATTCAATGATATAAGAAAAGAGAATGGTCACTAAAGCACAGAAAAGTTTTCAACTGCTTTTCCTTTTCATCCCATCTTTTTTTTAACATCATTGGCGCTTCTTCCAATAATCTTGTGGGGGGAAAGATTTATCTAGATCAAAACTTGATTAAAAATCTTTATTCTTTTTTTTAATGTTCAATTCAAATAAAACAAAAAAATTTAAAGAAAAATTTTATAAATTGACAACGTTCCCCTCCCCGCACTAGACTGAAGGAGAAAGTAAAAAATGCTACATAACTAGTGGAACTTTGTGACCTCGTAGCTCCTCTATTTTTGATTTTATGCACACAAGTATGAGGAACACTTATTTTGTGACATATTGGAAAATTTAAAACATTTTGATTATTCTCAATAGGACTTGATTAAAAGAAGTTGAGATTAAAAATTTCAATGTCACGTGGAAATTAGTTTAGTTTGACGTGGTAGAATAGGAAATGGAATTAATAAAAGAAGATAAAATATTATTTTTGAAAACATTTCCAGAACACTGTTCTGTTAATTATTTGTCTATTTGTCTATCTCACATATATCTATCATTCCATCTGTCGTTTATCTGTATATCTTCTATCTGTCTACCAGTATACAGCTGTTTATCTGTATATCTTCTATCTGTCTACCTGTATACAGCTGTTTATCTGTATATCTTCTATCTGTCTACCTGTATACAGCTGTCTATCTGTATATCTTTTATCTGTCTACCTGTATACAGCTTTCTATCTGTATATCTTCTATCTGTCTGTAATAAATATCGTGTAACCCTATATCTGTAAACCTGAACAGTACACAGTACATTATCAATTATCTACTTTTGTAAATAAATTAATTACGTTGTATATAACGACGTAAAAATTGTAATTAAATTGATTAAACTTAACTTGTAACCTAGAACCCAAAATACATTTAGTTGGAAAATATTCCGCTTTGATTTCGGTGTGAGAGTAATTACTTCTTGGTTAGCGAACAAGAAGCGTCCTGAATCATTTTCTTGAAAGATAGATATAGAATGGGAATTGATACAGATCAAGTCGTGTCCGGGTTGACATTGATAGTAAAATTGTTGAAGGTAATAGTTCTTATGCCTCGTGGATTAACGAGAGGGATTGAGTTGTACCTGGATTGATACGGGGATGAAAGCTTTTATTGGAGTAGGGCATTTGCTACGTTATTCCTTCCTGACAGATTTGGAACGCTTCTTGTACACCTGTTTAAAGCTGTCTATCTGTCTATCTGTGTACAGCTGTCTATCTGTCTATCTGTCTACATCTGTCTATCTGTATATCTGTCTATCTGTATATCTGTCTATCTGTATATTTGTCTATCTGTATATTTGTCTATCTGTATATCTGTCTATCTGTATATCTGTCTATCTGTATAACTGTCTATCTGTATTTCTGTCTAAATGTATATCTGTCTATCTGTATATCTGTCTATCTGTATATCTGTCTATCTGTATAACTGTCTATCTGTATTTCTATCTAAATTTATATCTGTCTATCTGTATAACTGTCTTCTATCTGTATATCTGTCTATCTGTATATCTGTCTATCTGTATATCTGTCTATCTGTATTTCTATCTAAATGTATATCTGTCTATCTGTATAACTGTCTATCTGTATTTCTGTCTAAATGTATATCTGTCTATCTGTATATCTGTCTATCTGTATTTCTGTCTAAATGTATATCTGTTTATCTCTGTATATCTGTCTATCTGTATATCTGTCTATCTGTATATCTATCTGTATATCTGTCTATCTGTATATCTGTCTATCTGTATATCTGTCTATCTGTATATCTGTCTATCTCAATATCTGTCTATCTCTATATCTGCATATCTGTATATCTGTCTATCTCTACATCAGTCTATCTGTATATCTGTCTATCTGTATATCTGTCTATCTCTATATCTGTATATCTGTCTACCTCTATATCTATATATCTGTATATCTGTCTATCTCTACATCTGTATATCTTTCTAAATCTGTATATCTGTCTACATCTGTCTATCTGTATATCTGTCTATCCTTATATCTGTAAATCTGTATATCTGTCTATCTGTATATCTGTCTATCTGTCTATCTGTCTACAGCTGTCTATCTATCTATCTGTTGGAATATTCGTATAATCAATTCTAGTTAGAGTTTAAATTCAATTATAATCTCAGATTTAACTCTCATGTTCAGATTTTAAGATTTTTAGATTTTTCTAAAAAAATTTAGAATTTAAGATTAGTTTATATTTCAAAGTTAATTTAACTTCGCAACGAACCTTTTTACCACTCTGTTTTCAAATGATGCTTAAAAGCTACTTTGAGCCACTTTATTTTTAAGTTCTTTTACTCAACCAATTTGAGTTCTTGGTTATTATTATGATTATTATGATTATGATGATCATGATGATTATGATAATTATGATGATTATGATGATTATGATGATTATGATGATTATGATGATTATGATGATTATGATGATTATGATGATTATGATGATTATGATGATTATGATGATTATGATGATAATGATGATTATGATGAATATGATGATTATGATGATTATGATGATTATGATGATTATGATGATTATGATGAATATGATGATTATTATGATTATGATGATTATGATGATTATGATGATTATGATGATTTTGATGATTATGATGATCATGATGATTATGATGATTATGATGATTATGACGATTATGATGATTTTGATGATTATGATGAGTATGATGAATATAATGATGATGACGATTATGATGATTATGATGATTATGATGATTATGATGATTTTGATGATTATGATGATCATGATGATTATTATGATTATGATGATTATGACGATTATGATGAAAATGATGATTATGATGATGATGATGATTTTGATGATTATGATGATTATGATGATTTTTATGATTATGATGATTATGATGATTATGATGATTATGATGA
>NW_019397038.1:0-2247 GCF_000591075.1 Eurytemora carolleeae | reverse complement strand
GGAGGAAAAGATGGATATTTTTGAGCTTACTGTCCCATTGGAAACAAATATCAAAAATGCCAACGCTCAAAAGATGAACAAGTATGAACATTTTATTACAGATATAACAATTAGGGATGTGTCTGTTCATCCTTTTGAAATCGGCTCAAGAGGATATATCTCACCATCAAATAAGGCGATTCTAAAGAAACTGCATAAGTTCTGCAAACCCAGTGTTAGTTTCAAAGCAATGTGTGAAAATCTATCAAGCCTTGCTGTACTGTCATCATACCACATTTTTAGAAAACGAAAAACACTAGACTGGGACCAAGAAACCCCTTTTCTGAAAACCACCTCTGAATAGCTAAACTATACTCATGCTAAAAGTCTTGTATTGCACCTTTTTTTTTGGCAAACCCTGTCAATTATAAAATGCGATATCCAGAGAAAAGAGTATTAGTTTGTAAACTTTTATATTGTTTAATGTAATTTTGCTTCAGACAAATATAAATGATAAATAATATGACGATTATGATGATTATGATAATTATGATGATTATGATGACTATGATGACTATGATGATTATGATGATTATGATGATTATGAAAAATATAATGATTAAGACGATTATAATGATTATGATGATTATGATGATTATGATTATAATGATGATTATGATGATTATGATGATTATGATAAATATAATGATTATGACGATTATGATGATTATGATGATCATGATGTTATGACGACTATAATAAACTTTAAAATGGTATTTTAGACTACCAATTGTTGAAAATATTCCAGATTTGAAAAAATCCAGTATTACCTATGTTTTTAAAATTCAGCGGTTCCCTACAGGAAGGATTTTTTTTTTGGGGGGGGTGAAGGGCAGGAAAAGGGTGAAGGGGAAGGGGATAGATTCAGTTTTCGTACTTCTAATGATACCAATAGATTATGTGTATAAACTGTATAGTGCATACCATGCAAGATAAATTATGTAGAAAATCAAAAACTGCTTTAAAAGCAATTCATTTTCAATATATTATGCATCAATAGCTTTCCCTAATGGAAAAGAGTGTTAATAGGCGCTTATTTATAGAAAATGTTAAGGGAAGTGGGGGGGGGGGTTCCAGACATGACCTACCCCCTCTCTTCTTGAAATGTAAAATAAAAATGTAACAAATTCGAGTTTGAGATAAATAAACTTCAATATGTATTACACCGGAACCTAAATACCCTAATTCCTTCAAAACTCCTAAATTCAGAAACTGACACGGTAAAATTGCTTGAGCAGATTTTGAGGGAAACGGAAATGGATTAATTTCCTAAAACTTACTCGGGCACCTTTGAGCCCGTCCTGGCGTTAATTTTAAAGTGGATCCAAAATATCCATTCTCGGCTTCAACTGTGCAGCCAATCACAGGACTGAGAAAAAGAAATGATTGGCCATTATTATGTTTGAAATAAAACGTACAGTGAATCCCATAAAACATAGGAATAGAAAGACGGACTGTAATCAAGTTATGATTCAAAATTGCCCAATGAATATGAAACAGTGTATATATTCCAATTCACTTCACAAATTTCTTGTAAGACTATTTGCTCTGTAAAAATAGGATTGCATTAATGTCGTCTTCCAATTCCAAAGTTGTATGAGTCACGCTATATCAAAACAGATTTAGGAAAGCTCAAAGATCAATTTAACGATTCGGTGAACTTACACGTCATCATTGATGTTTAATCGAATTTTTCTTTTCAAATTTTTCTTGAATTTGAAACAATCCCTTTGGCATCAATTTTATAAGTTTAAGTATAATAAAAGGATATAAATTGTTTGTATAAAATGTAAAAGCCCCGGGGCCAAATAATAAAACAGGTTCAAGAAGCAAATCAAACTTTTTTGTTTCAACTAAAACAACGGTCTCAAGAAGCAAATCAAACTTTTTGTCCTCAACTAAAACAACTGATTGAATAAATAAAAAAATTGGAACAAGATAAGGGTAATATTTTTCAATGATTATGAAAACAAGGATAAATCCAAAATCAAGTTTATTATCGCGATCAAAAGTGAAATAGTAACTAAGCAGAAAATTCAGAATTGTCAATTATGTTACAGCATTATTTTCTATATATTTCAATCTCTTTTCTTTAAAATCTTTGTTTTAATCAATCTTCTTAATCTACAGCGATCATTTGTCTCTTCTCTAGTCAATCTATCGATCACTTGTCAACTTTACCATATATATATGCATTCATTCATTATT
>NW_019397037.1:123278-126413 GCF_000591075.1 Eurytemora carolleeae | reverse complement strand
ATTACCAAAAATTTGATAAGTTTAAAGTCTACATTTTAAAGTAAATTTAAAATTTTGTTTTGAACAAATAATCGATTGTGCTTGTGCATAATACTGATTTAATAAAATAATATGATATAGTTAGACACCTAGCGTATATATACTAAACTAAACAGAGTCTCACATCCTCTATATTGAATTGATTCTGGCGGGTTTTATACGTCACCGATTCTGCGATTAAAAAATAGTATCGACACCAACCAAACTTTTAATTTCCAAACCAAATGAGAGAATGCCGCTGCATATATTCAATTCAATGTCAATTTGTCAAAACATTTTCAGATTTAACAACGAAAACTTTTTCATTTACATGAAAATAAGATCATTTAGCAGACGTTAAACTTATAAAATGTGTTTTCGAGCCTACAGAAATTTTCGACGATTTGTCTGTTAATGATTGAGATGTACTTGAAATCTGTTTTTAGAAGTACAATGGCCGAATTAGATATACAAACTTGGCCTGAAATCCCAACTATTGCTCACTTTTGCTCCTTATTCAGGTTTCAATATAATTAAGAATTGCAGTTCATGTTTAACATGAATTAATAGTTTACTAATATACGTTTTTGGACCCCCCCCATGCCCCCATCTTTTAATTTATACATGGATTTTGGTATATTCCTAGAGAACGTTTTTTTGGACCGGGACCGGGTCTGTCCTAGTGAACGATTTTTGGACCCCCCCCGAGCCCCCCCCCCTCCTATTAATTTTGTACATGACCATATATTTTTCAGCAAATTTATCATTATTTATTTTTTTGTTAATTAGGGTTAGGTTAGGTTAAGATACTCTCTGGGCCAAGCGCTGCGGCTAGGATGAGCTAGGGGGCCGAGCGCTGCGGCCACGGGTTAGGTTAGTTCACGACCCGCTTATATGTATGCNCCCCCCCCCCCCATCCACCTATTATTTTTGTATATGCAGCATTATAGGGCATATTTGAAGTCATGGGGCCGTAGCGCCCAGCCCCATGGCCGCAGTGCTCAGCCCAGAAATTGTGTTAAGCAAACCTAAACCTGAAACAATATTGAAAAATATTAATTTTGTTTAAATATGGCTTATATAGGTAGTGTACAAAATTGACTGGAGGGTTGGGGGGCGGGGGTCCATAAAACCTTTTCTAGGAAATTACCTATTTTAAGGGTTTTAAGGTCATAGAATTAATTGATTTTAATTAAAATCAGTTAGGTGGACATTAAACAAGTGTAGGGGACATGACTTTATAGAGGAAGGGCCATATTTGGTAAGTAGAAGAACATTATGGAAGTGGAAAAGACAAATTAAGTGGAAAGGACATAACGTAATAATTATAGTGTAGAAGGAATATAAACTAACATCTTATTCTAGAACTGAACCTCTTGACAACCCCTCCACTTGACTTATGTTATGTCCTTTTCCACATATTTTATGTCCTTTTCCACTTAACTTATGTCGCTTCCTTTAGATTTATGTCCCTTCCACTTAATTTATGTCCCTTCCACTAAATTTATGCCACTACTTAATGTATGCCCCTTCCACTTAATTTATATCCCTTCCACTTAATTTACGTCCCTTCCATTTAATTTATGTACCTTCCACTTTTTTTATGTTCTGTCCCTTTCTTATTGACCTTTCCACTAACGATCTACCCTTTTCCACTTAATTGATGCCCCTTCCACTTGCTTTATGTTCCTTACATTTTCTTAAAAGCCTTCCACCAACATTATTTCCTGTTCCACTTATTTCATGTCCTCTGTGCTTACCAGTTGTTCCCTGTACTTCATTTTTGTATATTTTATTTTCCTTTAAGTTCTTTAATCTGTTCATTTCCTGCCCTTCTACATTCTTCACATCAGCACATTTTAATTTCCTTTCAACTTCCACGAAACGTAATATTTTTGGGGGATTTTACTCGTTGTCTCGAGGCATTTTTTTGGTGTAATGGGTGTACGATGTTTATTTTTTGCCCTTTATAATCATAAGCTTTACAGATCTTCTCGTCATTGACGACATTATGGGATTGTTAAACAAAAGAAAGGGATTTACTTGGTAAAAAGTTGTTAATTTATAAAGTAGTAATTATAGTAGTATTTCTTATTACAGAGACACCCAAAGGACTGGAAGAGGGAGACTACATTACCGCAATCCTTTGTATAGTTAATGTTATTATAAAGGAAATCTTTTTATTTGCAGTAGCTTAAAAATCAGCTTATTAGGTGAAATGGGTCTGTGCACACTGCACAAATGCTGTGTTTTATGTGCATTGGAAAAATTAAAACCATAATTTGAGTCCAATAGTCATCTCACTTTAACACAGTTTCAAGGGTTCCACTTAACGTATTTTAATTATTTTGTGTCTAGGGAGGCTTTTGGTCTGCTTGAGTTCGATATGGAGCAGTTAGAAGAGAGTTTACTTCTACTAGGTAATATTCTGGTGCTAAGAAGTCAAAACTTTTCTGTGAACTAACACTAAATTACAACGCGAGATCTTGATATCCACTGTGACAACTTTTAAATTAATGGAACAAGTGTTTGATCCCTTAATTTAAGTTTTCCGGGAACGAGCAGGTCGAAATATTCAATCATAATGCCTTAATTTAATCTTACACAATCACAATTTACATTTATCAAAATATATCTAGAACGTTATCAAAATTAAACACTGTTCATGTTAAAAATGAGCTGAAAACAACTACGTTTTAAAAGGTTAAATTCTCACAAATTCCCCTTCATTATTGCTGTTATATAAATCCTCAAGTCACTTTTAACGATGACCCAGAATTTATAAAATAACCAATTTTTAATATAAAATGCAATCATCGCTTATTTTCATGCTAACATTTTATGAACCATTCAAAAATCAGGAAATTTTTATAATCTCTCTTTTTTCAATAGTTCAGATTAGGGTTTGAGAGTAAAACATTTTTTTGCAGTTTTTGGTTGATTTTTTACCCCTTGGATACGGATCCGTGGATCCGAATATTTTCCAACGGCTCCGGATTCTAAGCACTGCCTTTAACACTTAAAAATTTCTAAACCTTCCCTTCAATGTTTAGGTTCCGAAGAGGAGGAGGAGGGGGGACTTGTCACAAAACTTATTCTAAAACTCTTGCATGGTTG
>NW_019397037.1:121314-123271 GCF_000591075.1 Eurytemora carolleeae | reverse complement strand
GCGTAAAGATTTTATAGTTTTTAATATAAGTTTTCCTCAGTCAAAAATGGTATTTTGAGATTATCAAAAAGTTTTTTTTTACCTTCAATTAGATAAACCAAGCTTTAAAAATCAAGTTTTGCAGTATTATGCAAAATTATGCAGAACCAATTAAAATCATAAAATTTTGTATATTTCAGAATTTTAGTAAGTATTTGGTTCAGCTGTTCCAGACTAAACTTGAAGAAGCAGAAGAGGATAAAGTATTGTATAGGTAGCTGCTGGTAAAAAAGGGGGAAGTAAGGCACGCCACACCCGTTTTTCATCCTTGCTGTAAATGACAAAATGGATTTGCCGCAACGCACTTCGTTTGGTCTTTCTGGAAAAATGTTTGGTCTCTGGTCTGTAATTTAGTTTTTGATAGATGTGCATAATGATTTGGCAAAGAAAACACCAAGTTTAAACTATGGGAAATATGAAATAAAATATTCACAGTCGCCTCTAAAGTGTCAATCTTTGTGGATAACCCTGTAGTTATTCCGTTGCTAAGTTAGTAACTTAAAAGTTTTTTCAGTATCGGGTACTAAATAGGTAGTTTTTAGTTAAGTAGAATGCAGAGGTAGGTAGGTAGGGTGGTAGGGTGGCAGGAACGGATAGGTCGTAACACAAGAAGTAGATGCAANGGTAGGTAGGTAGGTAGGTAGGTAGGTAGGTAGGTAGGTAGGTAGGTAGGTAGGTAGGTAGGTGGAATTATGTATTTGTATGTAAACACAGTGGCAGCTTATGGGCAGATATCCCCGGATAAAAAATACCCCTGAAAAGTTTCATATTTTCAAAATTTGTTTTTTAATATTTTTTTTTAGATTTGAGAATCCGTTCACGAGACATGATAATAAGAACTTTTCTCTTCTCCCTCTCAGGAACTCAGAATTTCTCGAATGACTTTTTTTTGTTGTGTACAAAAACATTTATTTAAATTGAAAGGTCAATTGTTTATCTTTTTCGTTAAATAATATTTAAGACCGAAATTATGAATGAATTGCCAGGGATAAAGTTATTGTGCTACATCAACTATGTGAATATAGATTAGAGGTAAAAATATTTTATCTTATAAAAATGAAACTAATAACTAATAATTGATTTCTATAAATAAACCGTGTTCAATACAATATTTAAAAAATTTCCGAACTGAAAACTTCGTTTTTCGCCCTCTTAGCCCCCACCCCCCTTCAAAAGTAACACAAAGAGATGCCTGCATAATAATAAAAGGAGAAAAAATAAAACCCCTTGACCTGAATTCAGGAAAGAAGCCCAAAGGAGTTACGCGCGTATGCCGCGTTGATTATAAGACAGAGAGAGTCTGTTCTAGTCAAAGCACTCGGTCCCCTAGTTTGTCCTAGCCGCAGCGCTCGGCCCGGAAACTGTCATAATCTAACCTAACCCTAAAATATATACTTATCTCTCTCTTTCTTGTAATTTGACGCGGCAAGCGTGCGAACTCCTTTAGGCAACTGCCTGAATTTCTTTGCCATGCTTCTATTAAAAATGCGGGAAAGTTTGACTTGAATTGTGTACACCCTAGGCGCCAGATGTAGCGGATAAAGTACGAAATCTTGACGCGGCAAGTCTGCGCGTAGAACCCCTAGGTGTAGACTCAGAAGGGTCAACTCTCTGGTACTTCTACGGAACTAGGTTATACAAGGTAATAACTATGAATCTACCAGTTAACCCTAATTTCTGTTTAAGAAAAATAACAACAACTAAATGTCAGTTTTTTGTCGAAGCTTTTTTAAAAATATTTTTTTTTTGTAGGAAACGAGCAGAGATCCTAGCAGAGCAGAGAGAAAACGGAAACGCAAACACAAAAAGGTATTTTCAATTGAGATTGGATGTGTACGTTTTCCTTTTTTTAAGAACTCCCTCCCCCCCGCCATCAAGACATGGAGATTAAAAATAAAAATCGGGCATGAACTGGCAA
>NW_019397037.1:113852-121090 GCF_000591075.1 Eurytemora carolleeae | reverse complement strand
ATATGTTAAGTTAACTATAATTGCTCTGAAATACTGGGAGCAAAAATTGTTTTCAAGAAAAAACATACAATGCATTGGAAAAATGCCATCATTTAATTGATGAAGGTTTGTTTTTTAATTGATCTAATTTTTTTATTTGTGAACGATTGATTTTTTTTCAATTGATCAATGTTTGTTTTTTCAATTGATCAATGTTTGTTTTTTCAATTGATCGATGTTTGTTTTTTCAATTGATCAATGTTTTTATTTCTATTGATCTATGTTTGTTTTATTAATTGGTCAACGATTTTTCAATTGATCAATGTTTGTTTTTGAGTTGATCAATGATTGTTTTTTAATAGTTCAAAGATTGATTTTTTTAATAATTTGTTTTTTCAATTGATCATTGTTTGTTTCTCAAATTGATTAATGTTGGATTTTCCTAATGATCTATGTTTGTATTTAATTAATCAATGTTTGATTTTCCAATTTATCTATGTTTGATTTTCTAATTGATCTATGTTTGTTTCCAATTAATCAATGTTTGTATTTTCAATTGATCATTGTTTGTTTCTCAAATTGATCAATGTCAGATTTTCCTAATGATCTATGTTTGTATTTAATTGATCAATGTTTGATTTTCCAATTGCTATGTTTGATTTTCTAAGTGATCTTTGTTTGTTTTAAAATTCAAATCAATCAATGTTTGTATTTTCAATTGATCAATGTTTGTTTTTTCAATTGATCAATGTTTGTTTTTCCATTGATCAATGTTTTTTTTCAATTGATTCATGTTTGTATTCAATTGATCTATGTTATTATGCAATTGATCAATGTTTGTATGCAATTGATCAATGTTTGTTTTTCAATTTATCAATGTTTTTCAATTGATTCATGTTTGTATTCAATTGATCTATGTTTGTATGCAATTGATCAATGTTTTTTTTAATAGAGCAATTTTTGTTTTTTCAATTGATCAATGAATTGATTAGGACAAAAAGAAGAAGCGTAAGAAGTCGACTGAGACTGATTCCTCGGACGACTGTGAGATTGAGTCGGACTGGTGTGTTATCTGCTTAACAGAGGAGGACTGGCAAAGGTCGTTTTTTATCTAATTTCTTCTTATTTGACAAAAATAACGAAAGTTTCTCTTTTTTGACAATTATACTGAATGAACGGAGATGATAATAACTTGTGAGATTGACTTCGATATTTTTTTAAGCAAATTTTATTAGAGGCCAAATTTTGAGAATTCGATCATCCATAAATCTTCCTTGGGGTCACGCGAGGTCCCACAAAAAAATTGGGCCCGATCGTTTCAGCCGTTTTGACGTTTATTGGACACAAACAGACAGACAAGCAAAGTATATATAATATACAAGACTTCTATTTCAACTTTTGATTGTAGCTTTATCTGTGAGCATCTTCTCGTTGTATATAAAAAAAGTTTGAGGATTTCATAATATTTTTAAATTTTACAAAAATAAAAAACTTTTAAATCTTTTAAATTTTGATCATTTTTATAAACCTTCTCTGGAGTCCCACATTTATTTAATCGGACACTCGTTAAATGGATGTTAACTATTTAGGCTAGCAGAGCAGTACAAGGAGAGTGGAAGGAAGGAGGATAGACGCCTTCATCGACTTCTACAACATAGCTTCCTCCCAGAGATAAAAGAGATGTTCAGGTATAAAATTCATCCAGAGATAAAGGAGATGTTCAGGTATTTAACTCATCCAGAGATAAAGGAAATGTTCAGGTATAAAAGTAACCTAGAAATAAAGAAGGTGTTCAGGTATACTTTTGAAATTCACATGTCTAGGGCTACCAAAAAGTAAAAGTGAGTTTGTTAGGTAAAATCATAAGCCAGGGCGTTGCGACACTTAAAATTCGACTCAGTCTTGAATATTCACGCAATTTTTATAGCAGCCTTGATCTTTGTGATGAGTGCAAACGTTGTTTTACAATCTGGAGATATTTTATTTTAAAAATTTAAATTTATTGTTTCTTTTTGATTTCAATTTGTTCAGTTAGTAAAAAGCTGCCTTAAATGTAAAAATCTCTTTTACTCATTTGTAGTGTATATTTCTAATAATTTTGAAAAAAGGATTTTGGAAGATATAGGGAAGAAAATGAAAAATTGAACATTAACTGATCAAATGTCAAGTTTTTGATACTTGTTATCCAAAAATTGATGTTATTTTCCTGTTATTTGAAGAAATAAAACTTATCAATTTGCATAAAAACCTGCCAAATAAATGAGTAGTGAGTACGTTTTGAGTATAAATATTTGAATCAAATCACATGCTTTTTTATCATATCTTTTTAGAACAAATGTTGATATAGAAAATTTTCATTTATATCTTTATCCCAGGGAAAAGGAGAAGGAAGAGAAAAGACAAGAAATGGAAGCTCTGGCGAATATAAAACGGAGTTCATCAAGAATAGAAACTTTAAAGAAATCTCAAGAGGAAAAAGATCGATTACTCGCTATACAGGTTTAATAACAATAAAAATTAGACTCTGCTACATGGAACAAGTCATGGGACGTAGCGGTGCGGCGGGGGGATAGACAAATCTCCGAAGCTTTTTTTTCAGCAAATTTATTATTATTTATTATTTTATTATTTAGGGTTAGGTTAGGTTAAGACACTTTCTGGGCCGAGCGCTGCGGATAGGACAGGCTAGGGGGCCGAGCGCTGCGGCCACGGGATAGGTTAAGTTAAGACACTTTCTGGGCCGAGCGCTGCGACAAGGACAGGCTAGGGGGCCGAGCGCTGCGGCCACATGTCTTACAAATTTCCGAGAATTTAAAGAAAACGCGGCATTTGAGAAAATCACCATTTATTTATTTATTTATTTATAATTTTTACTAGTTTGAATTTTTATGAAAAAAAAAAACAACATTAACAAGGAAAGCCAATATTCAACAGGATAAAATTGTTAATTACGTTAAATACGTTAAATACGTCCCATGCTGAACAAGGCATGAAACAACATGAGGGAGGGAAGGCAATTTGTAGTCATACCCCAATAATTACGGAAAATAATTTGTAATATGCATAACTATGATTTACAGCAAAAATGCATCAAATACTGTAAAATCAAAACTGGAAATTAATACTTTGACAATATAGAGAAACTAATTGATTCTTTTTTTATTAATATAATATTTTCTGGAAAATTAACAAGGCACTTAAATGGGAATGCATATATCAAGTGACCCATTTAAAAATAGAAGATATCATCGTTTTTGTGAAAATATCCCACCTTTTCTTGATATTTTATCCGCAGAATGACCAGCCTGCCATTTTTAAAGCCAATTTTTCATATGCGCTCATCTGGAATTATAAGTTTTGAGTGATCAAAAAACCTAAATAATATAATATTAAAATCTTTATACAAGAAGGATCTACATACTTATGTTAAAAATATATCCTTCCTAGAATTTGCCAATCTAGAAAAAAGGTTAGAGTTTAAAATATTTAGATTTTTCTTTTGTTAAGTTTATAATCAGTTTAAAATTAGTGCATAATAAGGAATCTTTAGTTTGTTTGAACAGTATTAAAATGCAGAGGATCTTTAACTTTTTAGAATATTAATACATAATCACATAAGGACTTACGTTGGCAACATCCAGGCTAGACTTCTCCTGTTAAATGATGCTTTTCTTGTTTAATTGAGTCCTTGATCCTTGATTAGTTGAGTTCTTGATCCTTGATTAGTTGAGTCCTTGATCCTTGATTAGTTGAGTCCTTGATCCTTGATTAGTTGAATCCTTGATCCGTTTAGAGGTGGATCCCGAATCCTTTATCTGTTGAGTCCTTGATCCTTCTTGTTTAAATACCGATCAGTCCTCATTATCACTTTAACCTGCACACAATTTTTAAAATGTTTAATTTTTGCCTTTTCGGACAATGCTCAAGTTTTAATGCTCAAATTTACTCTATTTTATCAATGTTTATATAAGTTATTTTTGACCTTTAAGGTTAGGAGAATATCCAAAACTTATGCCGATTGTCCTTGCATAATCGCTTTGAAACATTAATATTTCAAATATTTTAAGAATAAAATAAGTTTTTACTTTAAGTTTTAAAATTGTGAGTGGTGAATCACAAAAGGTTCTTCAAAGTTCCAATCTTCAATCTTGTTCAGTCACTTTGAATATTATCAATTTTCAAATAATATATCAAGGAAATTATGTTTCTCTCACGTTTGTGAAAACAAGCTAAAACAAGTCAAAACGAGCCAAAACGAGCTTTAATGAGCTTCAACGAGCTTCAACGAGCTTCAACGAGCTTCAACGAGCCGAAACGATCTAAAACGATTTAAAGCGAGCTAAAACGAGCCAAAACGAGCTATAACGAGCTTTAATAAGCTAAAACAAGCTATAACTAGCTATTATAAGCTAAAACAAGAGGAAACGAGCTCAAACAAAATAAAAAGAGCCAAAACGAGCATGCACGTTTTAATTGGAAAGTCACTTAAACTTACACCAGCAGTCCTTGAAAAATATGAACTTATGACAACTTAAACTCGTTTTCACAATCTATTTCCAGAATTGTTTTTACATTTCCTTTTTATTGTTTAGTTGGCGGAGCAAGCTGAAAAGGAGCTGGGAGAGAGGAGGGGAAGGAGGAGAAAAGGAGAGGAAGACGAGGATACTGGGGAGGAAGGTAGAGAGGAGAGAGCTAAACAGAGGGAATTAATGAAGGTATATTCTCCCCCCCCCCCCACCATCTCCTAGCAATACCTTACTACTCGAAAGACATGATTCTGAACGAATTTAATAACGACAAAAATTCGAGAATCAAATTTAAAAAGTTTCTATTTTTTATAGGTAGTCCCCAAAAATAATTTTCGTATCTTTGTAGATTTTTGACATTAACCGAACCATAATTATAGAAAATATAAAGAAAACGATAATGTAGGGGTGTATATTTTTAATTTGGAAGTAAAAATGAAAAAATAAAAATGTTTCATCTTTTTTTGTCATAAAATTTATTTATTTTCCCCATTAAATCATTTTTTCCCCAATTGAGCGAATAAAACTATCAAACAAGAATTTCCGCTCAGCTCAAAGAAATCTAACTTCTGGGGGAAAAATGATTTTCAATCTAGGGACGAGCAAAATTTTTCAAGAAATTCTGTGGCAGTACTTTCTTCGGATTGAATAGCATAAATAAAACACAATCCTCTGTAATCAGGGCTGTATATTTTCCTAAAGAATCATTCCCCCCCCCCTTTAAGTAAATCACTAAATTCCCGAAAAAGTTATTTTTCATGGGGTTTTCGCTGAATTGGAAAAAATAAACTATTTTTTAGGGAAAATAACCGAATTTTTGGGTATAAATCATCAAAAAGAATGAAAACCTTGCCTTTTGACGTCCCCTTTTTATTTTTCCCCCACCCAGATTATTTTTCATTTTTCCCCCACCCAGATTATTTTTCATTTTTCACCCACCCAGATTATTTTCTATTATTTTCCCCCACCCAGATTATTTTTTCAAACATTTTTCCATCTCGTCTTCCCCCCTCCATCTGTATTTGCAGGCTTCTATCTTTGTTCTGTTAATTTCTTTCAATTTCAAAATTGTATCCTCTTTAAAAATCTTAATTTTTCATTTAATTTATTTCTTTCTCTAGAAAACTAAATCAGCTGAATATGTAAAACTTTTATTATTTCAGACCGACGCGTAAGAATGGTCCAACCGCTCGCGCATCTTTTACCACCGCTCTCATCCGCGCGGGCACGAAATCCACAAAAGACATCTTCCTGGAGAAAGGCCGAGTAGCAGCAGAGGAGAAGAAACCGGTTGTACGCAAGGTGGCGGGTCAACTCCTACAAACCGCGGGGAAAGGTCTTCTCAATTTCAGCAGAAAGGAGAAAGAGGAAGACGACATTTTTAAACCAGCCTCGGCGAGTATATCCTTCGGACTTTACGGCGGGCACTTGTCTGTCGACGAAAGCGCTGTGACGCCGACGAATCTGCGTCTTGAAGAGCGACCGTACCTGTCCCTCCTGTCTCCGGACAAACCTGATCAAAGTACAAAGCGAATTTTCTCGAACTGGGGCGGAGAATTCTTTAAGAAAAATTTGGACTATCGCGCAAATACAAACAAAATCCTGGAAAAGATGCAGTTGGCGAAGCCAGGCCAGGAGCTTGGGCAGAATGGGGGCAGTGACCTGCCCAGCTCAGAGCTATAGTTCCGTTTTCGCTTTAAGGGACTGTGCGCGGGTTTAAACATGCAGTTTTTGCATTTTTTGTCGTCTTATGTTTAGTCAATAGTTCCTTGAACAAATCAATGATGTATTATGAATTGATTAATTGACAACCTGTAATTGTCAGTGCTGTGCATTAAATTTAGATGTTTTAAATGTTTTAATCATTGTTTTTATCTTAATTGTTATTAGTATGATTACTTTAACAACAAAAGACGATTCCTTTTGCAGGAAAATAGTTATTATATGTTTACTTTGTGCAAGTAATGTTAAATTTTTTCGTTTTAACGAATTGAAGGTAGAGGGGTGTTCAGGATTTAGATACAGGGCGTCTCATAAAACATGAACAGTATCAGTCTCTTGAACTTAAACTTAGGTATAGTGCCATTTTTTGTTTAAATCTGGAAAAGTTATTAAAGCAAATATGTAAAAGTAAATGCTGTTTTTTGGGAACACCCTGTATATCCAAGATCTCAATTTTTGCTCAGTATAATCGGGTTTTTGAACTGTTACTTTAAAACCAGTGTTTTGTCTTAGTCTCTCTATGTTCTAGTTAAGAGTTATTAATTAATTTTTTACCGTAAAGAGACTGTTAATGTATTTTGTCAATTTCCTTCCTCATCTCTGCTGCATAAATCACTTGATAGAGAATTCAAATTAATCATCAGTTTACTCGAATAAAAGTTGAAAGAGTATCTTCGGTGAATTCGGAATATTAAAGTAATTCTATTTACTTGAAATTACGTTGACAGTCTTTGTATGGAAGTGTTTGTTAATCATTCTCTTATAGATAATTTTTTAATAATAATTCACTCAAAAACAAAGTTTGTTTTCAAAAATATGTGACCAGCACTTTAAAAAATAGAAATACATAGTCCCAATTTGATCGAAATTCTGGCATAATGAAGACAATGTAATTTATAAATTTGAGCATTTTTCTGATTTATTTCAAACAGTTTATTATTGTAAAATCCCTTTTATGTCATCAGTTTAAAGTCTCGTGTGTCTTATCTTTTCAAAGTTTTTTTGTAGCTC
>NW_019397037.1:53790-113701 GCF_000591075.1 Eurytemora carolleeae | reverse complement strand
TATAGTAGTTTATATCTTCCCTATCCTATAGTAGTTTACATCTTCCCTATCCTATAGTAGTTTATATCTTCCCTATCCTTTATTAGTTGTTTACATCTTCCCTATCCTATAGTAGTTTATATCTTCCCTATCTTATAGTAGTTTACATCTTCCCTATCCTATAGCAGTTTACA
Organism: Eurytemora carolleeae; assembly: GCF_000591075.1. NCBI lineage: Eukaryota > Metazoa > Arthropoda > Copepoda > Calanoida > Temoridae > Eurytemora > Eurytemora carolleeae. The sequence goes on along the minus strand of NW_019397037.1, from coordinate 113,528 downwards.
AATTAAAGTAATATCCAAAATAATTCGCTGGAGTAAAACAAAATTCCATTTAAAATAACTAGATCAGATGCAACCTTTAAATGTATACAGTTTAATAAGCACTGTTAACAATGTTGTCTGTGATTTTATTTTCAATTTTGTCAGTGCTTTAACTCAAGAAAATTCAGGTCACAACAGTTGTGTCGTCAATAAAATAGGAAAGTTACATTTGTGTATAATGTATATGTCTTCCTTACCGTCTTTCTTCCAATCAGTAAAACAGTGGAACTGGGATTAAATTTAACTTAATTGTTAACTTAAGTTTATACCCCTTAACTTAAACTTAAGTCTGATACTTAAAAATGTAATCTTGACTTTGGTCGAGAATTTAAAAAATGTTCTGTTTGTCCTGTGAATTCTCAAGATAGCTGTGATGTGTGAAGTATAACCCCCCCTCCTACAAAACACTCTAAAAAAACATCATTTAATTTTAATAAATACGATTTAAATCGTCGCAATAAAATTTCTTTTCAGATAAATAAAAACAATAATGGCCGAGAAAGAAATCCCCGAAACAGAAATAAAAATGGCTGAGAAAGAAATCCCCGTAACTGTAAATAAAAACCACGTGGATCTTCTTCAAACCATTCCTGATAGTTGGATTCTGAGGTATCCGTGCCAACAGAAAAGGATGATATATGTGCTGTCAAATGTTTCCATATATTTTCAATGTTTTTTAAAAGTTCAAACTGTTGATTAACGTAACTTTTTCCATGAAATAAAAAGTGTTTGGTTTTGATTTCCAAAATTGGGTTACGCAGAAAAATTATCGAAAGTTTTCTTAGATTTTTCTTGAGGAACGGTTATTTTTTGTTCGTTTTCAACCAATAACTCGGTTATTTGCCGTTCGAAAACTAAATTTTCCAAAACTTTCATTGTAACCTGGACTGTAGTGGGTTCTATTCATAAGCACATTTTGTACCTAGCGTGTCCCAATAAACATAGGAATTAAATGACTACTTCATATCGTCTTTGTTTTTAATGGGATTATTTCGTAAATATGATATTGAAGTATCATAGTAAAACATTTAACAACGAAAATTTCTATAGTCTCTGGGATTTCCAAATTGTGGTCTACGATTTTTCACCTTTAAAATTGATTGAGATACTAGATAATTTGTTCAGATTCCATTTAATTAAAATCTACAAAACTTTACAATGTTTAATATCTCCGTCAATTTTAAAGATACTAGGATAGTAGACCACATTTTGGAAAGCTCATTAGACTTTCCATCTTTTTTTAATGCTCCAAATTTGACTGGTTAGGATAATTTTCAAAATCCAAATATTGAAATCTGAGTGAAAAAGAATTATGGCAAGAAATGGGACTGGTCTGAAATATTTTATAGCAAATAATGAATGAATCCAACGGGTAAGATTTTTAAAGCTTATGGGGGGGAAAAACGGGAATTCATTTTCAGCGAACACTCCCTTTAATAAAATCATAATTTACTGTACAGGGAGTGTGACGTGTACAAGGATGAAATGAAGTCCTGTAGTTCTGTCAGAGGACGCTTCCAACAATTTTATGTACACGGTAAGGTAAGCGCGCACAATTAGGTTATATACAATTCTTAAATTTTACGAAATTTTAATTGATTTTTATTGAGCATCTATGTCTGGTTCAAAATCGTACCCTTTTAAGCTATCGTATCAAAATGCAAGATATCCTTAAGTTTCTGTTAAAAAATTGATAATTTTACATTGTTTTCTATCTATAATTAAAGTGATTTGCGCATTTCTGCTCCAGAAATAAGTGACGAAATTGTCAGAACTAAGTACTTCTCAAGCTAGAATGAACACGGTATATTCCCCATTATTGATCATAGAGTTGTTAACTGTTAATTGTTAATTGTTAATTGTTAATTGAAATTACAACAACAGACCCTAGAAAAATGATATTTTTATTTTTATTATCTCCTACAGCTGGGGATTTATTAGATATAAATATTTTTCTTTTAAAATCCAAACTAAGAATCTGTGAACATAAATTAGAAAAGACTGGACAAAATGAGTTTTGGAAATGATTAAGTAGTTTTCCTGTAAAACTTTTATTATTTTCTATTGTGACTCGTGAGTTAATGAATGTAGAATGTCCCTAAAAATCAATATTCAAGACTCAAAACGTAAAACGCGTGTATCATTTATTCTCAGAAAAATTCAAACCCCAGAAGGATTCATTGATGAACTCGAGGGCGTAAATGCCATTCCTTTGTAAAGAGCTGGGTTTAACATGGACCTGCCCAAACAATTTTAGATTAGCGGGATTCAATGAAAATTGTTGCATATTTAAAAAACAGTTTTTTTTTATTTTGAAAATCAGTAAACAGTGTGACTCAAAAACTTGATAAGGAAACTGGAAGTCATTTATAATTCAAATATAGCTTTACTTGTAGCTTGAAAATTAAAGTGAAATGGTTATATGCACATTGCACAATTATTGTGTTTGATATCTATCTATCTATTATGACAACCCAATAACACGAATGTTACCAGGAAACCACCCCTCCCGGCAACCCTCTGCCTCCCTGAGGAGTACGTGGATCACAGAGTTAGCATGATATGTGCAATGATACTGTTATGCCCAGTGCTTAGGATCCGGATCCGCTGGATGCGCATTATTTTGGCTCTCTGGATCCGGATCCGCAAAAAAATACGGATCCACGGATCCGGATCCAAGCACAATTTTATTTTTCAAAATGTGCAAAACAGCGTTATTTTTCCTTAAAAATATCCTATTTTGAATTGTTTAACAGATTTTAAAAATATTCTCAGGGTCTCAGGTTTATTTCTTGCTCAAATCTTAACTCAGACCTCCACCGTGCACCCCTCCCCCCACCCCCTTTAATAACTAGAGAGGGGGGGAGAAGTCTCCCTTTTCCCCATTGCAACTAAGCAAATTCAGTCTTCACAAATTAAGGTGTAAGGATGTGTAAGAGTGAGGGGGAAAAGGGAGGGGGCGCACATATGCTAAAAAGATACAGATGCTAAGGAACATCTTGTGTTCCCAGTATAAAGAGACTGTTCTCTGCCCTGAAACAAATTGGCGGACATTTTTTTTGGGAACCTATAGGTACATACATTCAGAGGGTAACATAGCCTTAAAAATTAGATTTTATTTCAAGATGAAAATTTTTTTCCAAAACTTTTTTTCAACTTTTTTATTTCACGGGCAACGCTGGGCACTTTAGCTAGTATATTTTATTTCTGAACTGAAGGTCACTACTCTAATGATGTTTGGGAAAAGCGTACAACCCCACCCGAAGATTGGAATGCCCCTCTCCCAGATTGGTTTAAGGAAAAAAACGACAGTTCCTATTTACAAGTAAGTTCTACTATAATTTGAACTAAGAATTGTCTTTAAAATTAATTTAATTTTTTTTGTTTAGCTTTATATGGACACCAAAGAAAAAGAAGCAGCTTTAAGTTCCGAAGAGCTCCAAATTGCGTCTATAAAAGCATCAATGGTCAACGCCTTCCCAAGCTGTTCAATCATGTAGCTTCTGTATTCTTGGTTCAAGAGGGGCTTTCTAATATCCAGAATAGTTTGCGGATTTTCACAAGAGAGTGTTAGAAATCAAATGAAATAAAAACATTTTCATGGGGAAACATTTATGCTAGAAGCAAAGTCATCCTTTGTAATTGATTTTTCTTTGTAGTAGATTCATTCAGCTTATTTATCTTGATATTTGCAGAGATACTTAAAAAATGCTTAGAATCTTCCCTCGCTTTTTTAGTACAAGGTAAATTTTAAATTCTAGGTTGAATCCAAAATTCATGCTTGATTTAATATGATTCGTTTGCAGGCCAAAACTTAGGCCTTTCTTTGTCATTCACAGTTCTTCATGTTAACATTTGTTTATGTTGTAAAATACTTTTTTAATCTTACTTATATTTAATTTGTTACCGACCTTCTTAAATGGACTTTCATTGTAATTTTAAATGACACCTCTTTTAAAACCAGGCAATCGCATGCCTGGTTCACAACAGATAGCTTAAGTGTTTAATTCTGTTATATTCGCCATCGTTTCTAAAACAAGAAAAGCACAAGTCATTTTGAAGAAAAACCACAAATGAAGATAATCATTTTCAAAACATGGATATCATTATCTATAAATGCATACTTGATCAAACAAAGCTTTTAAGGGTACCGTTGTGAATCAGGCATGTCACTTAAACAATGGAGGTTAACTTGAAATTACGTCTACAGGTCCCTTGATAGTTTAAATATTCAGCTCTAGTTCACGGTACAGCTGCTGTATCTCCTGTCCACAGAGAACCCGGAGTAAACGAAATCTTACTCCGGGTATCTGCAGTCTTACTCTTGAGACAGTCCGGAGCAGACGAAACCTTACTCCGAGAATACTCTTAAACAGACAGATTCTTCTCACAAGGCAGTTGTTGAAAGATCCTTTTTATGAGGTAGATCGAGTTTTCAATACATTTTCAATACAATGTAACCCTTGTTTTCATTTCATTTAAATTTCGGATTTTGGATTCGATTTGATTTGATTTGGATTGCATTTGATTCGATTTGGATTGCATTTGATTTGATTTGGATTGCATTTGATTTGAATTGGATTGCATTTGATTTGATTTGGATTGCATTTGATTTGGTTTGATTTGATTTGATTTGATTTGATCTGGATTGCATTTGATTTGAATTGGATTGAATTTGATTTGATTTGGATTGCATTTGATTTGAATTGGATTGCATTTGATTTGATTTGGATTGCATTTAATTTGATTTGGATTGCATTTGATTTGAATTCATCTGATTTCATTTTTGATCTATTCGGTGGAATCCTCCTTTTTCACCTATTTTTCATATGTTGTTCCTCTGTTAAGTGACTTGCGCATTTGTGCTTCAGAAATACGGAATGTCAGAATTAAGCATTTGTCAAGTTGAAAGACAACGATAGCTTCTACAGTCTTTTTTATTTAGGAAGATGAGCAGACTGAGCAGGAACAAAATAATCAACTTATTACACAGAAATATTTCACCGTCAATGATGACAATGAGAAGAATAAGAAATCCTTCGAAGGCGCCATTGATATATTTACGCATAAAGATAGCAGAAAACGCGGCATGGTAGAATTTATTTACGGCGCACTTAGGTAAATTCTTGTAGCTACCTACCTACCTACCTACCTACCTACCTACCTACCTACCTACCTACCTACCTACCTACCTACCTACCTACCTACCTACCTACCTACCTACCTACCTACCTACCTACCTACCTACCTACCTACCTACCTACCTACCTGCCTGCCTGCCTGCCTACCTGCCTACCTGCCTGCCTACCTGCCTTCCTACCTGCCATACCTGCCTACCTGCTTACCTACCTACCTACCTACCAACCTACCTTCCTATCTACCTACCTACCTACACCTACCTTCACCTACTTTCACCTACCTACCTACCTACCTACCAACCTACCTTCCTATCTACCTACCTACCTACACCTACCTTCACCTACTTTCACCTACCTGCACCTACCTGCACTTACCTGCACCTACCTACACCTACCTACACCTACATAATTAGGAATATGGAAAAGTTTGGAGTTCATAAAGATCTGGAGAGCTACAAAAAACTTTTAAATGTTTTCCCGAAGGGAAGATTTATCCCTGAAAATAGATTACAGGTCACATTAAAACTTCTAAACCTTTGGTGTTTTAAGCATTTACTGGATTCAAAGAAGGGACCAAAGTTACTTTTCAGGAGCAATTTGATGGTCTCTGATATAATGGCATATTTTTTACACAATATGGAGCATTTGTATTTAATAGATTGACGTATTTTTCCTCAGAGATTAAGACCTGAATTGGATTTGTTCCTAAACAGTTGATCAACTTAATTTCCTAAAATTATGTTTGTATTTAAAGTAGGATTTTGTTAGTTAAAGCTTAATTTGAACAAGAATTATTTATTTTGAAGAATTATTCTTGGGGGGGGGGGGGAATGGGACATAACATGAACTGGCAAGTTTCCCCCCCCCCTTTTTTTTACCTTACATCTAAAAATCATATTTTCCCCAATATTTACTTTCTGCTCAAAAATTCCTAAATTCCTGGCGTTGAATAAAATAATCCTTATTTGGGGAGGGGTGGGGGAGGATCATACCCCTGAACTTAACAATTTATTGTCTACGAGATTTTATTAAATTTCTATTTTTAGGCTGATTTCTTTCATTATCCAAAGCAGCAAGACTGCGCCACTATGATTTTATGTAAGTCAAAGTTTTAATTACATTTTTCACTGCATAACAATAATAATGATAACAGTGATAATATGATGAATATGATAACAATAAAAACAATGAAAATAAGTCATAGCAATGAAAACAATGATAACAATGACAAAAATGATAACAATGATAACTATGACAGCAATGATATTAATGCTATTAAAGGGACAGTAAAGGAAAAATGAAAGGGGGTATAGGCTGAAAGCTAATCACTTTAGCTTTTCATCGAGACCCTTGAGACGCCTATCTGAAGTTCCTGACTCGAGAATTGATATAAAGCTGTTTCAAAGTTGTACGAAAATGCATATATATACAATTTCGTATAGAAATAGTAGGTTTAAACAGACCATGCTCAGAAAAACAGCAACCAATCTAAAAAAGATGATATCCCAGAGAAAGCTAATTGTAATTTAGGTTTACTTTTATATTTGTTGTTTCTATTTTCAATACATTTCATTCATAATATTATTTTTACGTCCGTATTACTAGACCAGAAATTCCACCAATGGCAGTGCAGTAAAGTGGTCACGTGATACAGGCGGAGACACGTGACCAGTATACTGTTCTGCCATTGGTGATAGTTCTGGTCACGTGATTTAAGTTTCTGATTTTCAAAATTTTACATATATGAATTTTCGTATAATTATAACACAGTTTTATATCAATTTCTCGAGACAGGAACATCAGATATAACTTTCATGGGTTGCGATCAAGAGCTAAGTGATAAGCTTTCAGCCTATATCCCCTTTCATTTTTCCTTTACTGTCCCTTTAATGATAATAATGATAATGATAATAATCATAATAATGATAACAATAATTAACTATGATATTAATGATATTAATGATAACAATGATAACAATGATAACAATGATAACAATGATGACAATGATCAGGGGCGTTATGGGGGTCTAACCCTAAACATGCCCCCAAGGCCTTATATTATGCTTACATACTTATTTTTTTCTTTTATAATTTATCCATTTTATGATAATTTTACAATGATAATAATGATACTGTTTAGGTACAATGGAGAAGAACAAGGTTATCCCGGATGAAGAAACTGGGGAAATTATTCTTAATATTTTTGGAAAAATCAGGAAAACTGAAAACATTTTATTTAAGAATTAGACAGAACATTTTAGCCTTCAAATCTGAGGGTAATTTTTTAACCATTTTAAATAAAGGGTTTTAAGAGATTGATAAATTTTTAGATGGCGTGGCGGTATTGTTCTCAAAAGAAGAGTCTTAGCATGGGATTCGGATTTTTCAAGATTTGCTAATTTTTTCAGACACAAATTTCCAAATTTTTCAGACACAAATTTCCAAATTTTTCAGACACAAATTTCCAAATTTTTCTTCATTTTTTTTCGTTGGAACTCAATATTCACCATTCTATGATTAGGAAGCAGTGCTTAAGATCCGCAAGATTTTGGCTTCCTGGATCCGAATCCGCAAAAAGTGTTTAAAAAACTGCTTTACTCGAAAACCCTAAATCCGAACAGTTGAAAAAAGAGAGATTATAAAAATTTCCTGATCTCTGAATGGTTCATCAAGTTTTATCATAAAAATAAGCGGAAAAAAAAAAAAAATTTACAATTTTGTTATGTTAAAAAAATCAGTAAATCTTAAAGAAAGAATCATGATCCGGATCCAGTTTTTTCCAGTGCGGATCCAGGATCCAGATCCGCATCAAAATTATTTGGATCCTGAGCACTGCTAGGAAGGTGTTGATGTTAAATTAGTTTTTACTTTTTCTGGATGTTTTTCTTGATATTTTCCCACTTGGATACGGAGCAGTGGATCCGCAATGTTTGGCATATTTTATCTAAAGAAGGGAATTATTTTAAATTATACAATTGAATCACCCCCCTCCCCTTCCCGAACCACCTGTAATACTTAAAAATGTTTTAATTATCCACCAGTGGTCCCTTCAAGAAGTACTGCAGAATGATGTACTGGCTTCCTAAGGTATANACATGGATTGTATCAGGTAGTTCAAGGGATTATAAACAGATAAAACATGGATTGTATCAGGTAGTTCAAGGGATTATAAACAGATAAAACATGGATTGTATCAGGTAGTTCAAGGGATTATAAACAGATAAAACATGGATTGTATCAGGTAGTTCAAGGGATTATAAACAGATAAAACATGGATTGTATCAGGTAGTTCAAGGGATTATAAACAGATAAAACATGGATTGTATCAGGTAGTTCAAGGGATTATAAACAGATAAAACATGGATTGTATCAGGTAGTTCAAGGGATTATAAACAGATAAAACATGGATTGTATCAGGTAGTTCAAGGGATTATAAACAGATAAAACATGGATTGTATCAGGTAGTTCAAGGGATTATAAACAGATAAAACATGGATTGTATCAGGTAGTTCAAGGGATTATAAACAGATAAAACATGGATTGTATCAGGTAGTTCAAGGGATTATAAACAGATAAAACATGGATTGTATCAGGTAGTTCAAGGGATTTTAAACAGATAAAACATGGATTGTATCAGGAAGTTCAAGGGATTATAAACAGATAAAACATGGTTTGTTAGAGGTGAAGGGATTGTAAACAGATAAAACATGGTTTGTTTAAGGTGAAGGGATTGTAAACAGATAAAACATGGTTAGTATAAGGTGAAGGGATTGTAAAGAGATAAAACATGGTTTGTTTAAGGTGAAGGGATTGTAAACAGATAGAACATGGTTTATTGATTGGTTTATTGATGGTTTATTAATTGATTGATTGATTGATTAATTGATTGATAGTTCGTTATTTAGGACAAAGTGCTGACCAGAAAGATCTATTGGCTGGTCTACCAGAGAAAACCCCAGTTTATGTAGAGGGGGCATTTAGAGTCTGGTTAGATAATTTTCAGGTATTTTAGTGTCGTGTTTGATAGTTTTTAGGTATCTTAGAGTCTGGTTATATAGTTTTTAGGTATTTAAGAGTCTTGTTAGATAGTTTAGAGGTAATTTAGGGTCTTGTTTGATAGTTTATTGATATTTTAGAGTCTTGTTAGATAGTTTTTAGGTATTATAGATTCTTGATAGATAGTTTTTAGGTATTTTATAGTCTTGTTAGATAGTTTTATGTGTTATATATATATAGTCTTGTTAGATAGTTTTTAGGTATTTTAGCGTCTTGTTAGATAGTTTATAGGTATTTTATAGTCTTTTTAGATAGCTTTCAGGTATTTTAGAGTCTTGTTTGATAGTTTATTGATATTTTAGAGTCTTGTTAGATAGTTTTTAGGTATCTTGGAGTCTGGTTATATAGTTTTTAGGTATTTTACAGTCTGGTTAGATGGTTCTCAGGTTTTTTAGAGTCTTGTCAGATAGCTTTTAGATATTGAGTCTAGTTATATAGTTTTATGTATCTTAGAGTCTGGTTATATAGTTTTTAGGTAGTTTACAGTTTGGTTAGATAGTTTTAAGGTATTTTAAAGTCTTGTTAAGATAGTTTTTAGGTATTTTATAGTCTTGTTAGATAGTTTTTTAGGTATTTTAGATTTTAAAGCAAATCTTACAAACTTGGATTTTAGGGCGCATCTTCTATTTTAATTTTTTATTGTATTCAGGTGAATTATTTTATCCTTCGAGGTCCTCCTTGTCCTGCTCTTCCTCCTATACTAGAGGATACTGATGATATAGAGGCTGTGAGGTCAGTAGAGTAGTAGACCGTATCCTCCTATACTGGAGGATACGGATCTGATATGGAGGCCAAGTTAATTTTGTATACAAAGAAACTTCAGAACATTATTTTTGTTTAAATTTTATTTTAGATAGCTTATAGAGATTAAAAATTTTTCCCTAGAAATTCAATTTTATTAATTGTAATGCAGTGCTTAGGATCCATTTAGTTTTGATCCGGATCCGGATCCTGGATCCGCACTTGAAAAAAAAGGATCCGGATCCAGGTTATTTCTTTAAGATTTACTGAATTTTTATAACAAAAAATAATTTTCAAATTGGATTTTTTTCGCTTATTTTTATCCTAAACCCATTCAGAAATGAGGAAACTTTCATAATCTTCCGTTTTTTAAAAGTTCAGATTTGGGTTTTAGAAGTAAAAAAGGGTTTTCTTTGCAGTTTTTGGTTAATATTTTACCCCTTGGATCCGTGGATCCGCATATTTTTGCGGATCAGGATCCAGGAAACCAAAATCTTGCGGATCCAACGGATCCGGATCCTAAGCACTGTATGTAAAGTTTCATATATCAAATTGGAACTTTAAAAAACATTATAAGCTGTAATACCTCCCTTTAACCTGATTTAAAACAGTCACTTCAGGTTTGGGGAGTGGGATGAAGGCAACCAAAGAGTCTAATTTGAATTGATTTATCCAACCCTGTTATTTAATTTCAGATTTTTTTCCACTGTATAAAATTACATTAAATGGTACAAGAACTGCTCACTAGCCTCAAACTTTAATTAATCTTGTATCTTTTAACCTTAATATTTGTTCATGAACAGGTAGGTTTGCGGATGTGTTACGTTCTAACCAGCAGAGACATCTATATAGAATAAATATAACTATTTGTTCATAAACAGGTAGGTTCGCGGATTTTTTAAATTCTAACCAGCAGAGACATCTATTCAGAATAAATAGAACTATTTGTTCATGAACAGGTAGGTTTGCGGATTTTTTACGTTCTAACCAGCAGAGACATCTATACAGATAACAGAATAAAATAAACTACATTCAATATAATATTTTTTAGATTAATTAAATTTTAAACATTTTGTTTGTTTAGGAGGATGGAACAATTTTAGCAGTTGCAGCAACAGGGTCTTCATCGAGGTAAGGTTTTTTTTCAAATCAGAGCATTTTTAACTTGCTTCAAAAATAATTGCTTAACCCTATTACAGTTGATACATTTTTGGAAAGCCCTTGGGCTCTACTTAAATAATCTGCATAAAAATTGAAAAGTTTCAAAATTTCAAATATTCATTGCAATATCAAGTCATTAGGCAAAAAATGTGCGCGAAATTTTATAATTATAGATTTTTAAAAAGCCATTACAACGACAAATTCAAATATGCAAAAATATTTGCAAAATTTTCAAAAACTAAATTTGTATTCAAGGATAACTGAAAATATGCAAATTCTCTGTAAAGGCATCTGTGCAAAAATCTATGCAAAAGTTCTTCGCAAAAAATGTTCCTTTTTGTTCAAGGCTTCCTTAAGAGCTATAAAAAGAAAGCCCGCTTTGAGCCTGAGGGGCATGTGTTAGTTAGAAAAGTCAAAAAATTTGAACAGCCATAGACCAATACTTTTTGAGTCATCTCCAAAAAAAAAGGCAAGGGGGCCCCACCCCCCCCCCCCCCTCAGCCGGAATAGGGTTTAAAAGTTTGCATCGTTATATCTTTTAACCCAAAGTCTGCGTAAAAATGATGAAAATATCCGTTATCTAAAACTTTCCTATTTTCTTAATATAAGGAACTTGCAAGTTTTATGCCAAAGAGACAAACAACGTTATTTACAGATGGAAAACATCTTGTTGCTGAGATATAGACTTAAAGGGTACCGTAGTGAATCGGGTATTAAGCGTCACTTGAAATTGCGTCTGAGCTATTCTTTTCACGAACGATTGTTTGTCATTTGTTTTGTCTAATTCTCAACATTTTGCATAATGTAAAAGAAAGCTTACTTGTATGGAGCGAGCCCAAAGACCTTAAATGGAATTTTTTTTCAATAAAGATGCTCAACGCATCATTTTCTTAACTATCATAACAACATAAATTGTTTTGATTAACTTTTATTATTCCATTTTTATATATTTTTTTTAGATATTATTTTCGGCATTTTATATAACTACTTTTTTAAGGGAGAGTTTGCTGTCCTGGATCCGGTTTCTGGAGAAGGAAAATCCTGCTTTATCCAATCTGGCAGTTCTCTTCACCCTTCAATCCCCTCTTGGTCCTGTTATTCCTGTTCAAGAATCATCAGAACTCAGATCATAGTCCTATTTTATTTAATCTTGCTGTTACTATCTTCAGTCCAACCATGGTCCTGTTATTCCTGTTCAAGAATCATCTGAACTCAGATCATAATCCTGTTTCCTTTATCTCTCCTGTTCTCTTCACCCTTCAATCCCCTCTTGGTCCTGTTATTCCTGTTCAAGAATCATCAGAACTCAGATCATAGTCATGTTTCCTTCCATCTTGCTGTTCCAATCTACAATCCCTGTTATTCCTGATCCTTAAATCTTAAATCATAGTCCTACATCCTTCCTTCCTGTTCCATTCTTTTCTTTTTTACTCTTATATAAAATGTTCACACAATAATTGTGAACACATAACTTGTCATCGCTGAGCAATCATATGTTCTTGTTATTAAGTTAATAATTTAATTGAAAGCTGGTTGCTTGAAATCCTGTTTTCTTTTTTCAGAATTTTAATCAAGAATGGAGAAAAGAAAAAGAATCCATTTTTAAATTACAAATAAGGTAATTAAAAAGTATAACATTTTAAACGCCTAGAAGTTAAGATCTCCTTCGGGGTTTTTAATAATTTGCTCTCCTTGAAATTCAAAATTGGACTTTTACTTTGGATTTATTTCCCCTTTCTGATACTTTTTACCCACTCAGCTAATAACTGAGTTAATGTAGAGGAATTTACACGTTTTTAAGCTCAACCCTGATCATGATTAGAGGTTTACAGTGATAATTATTATTATTATTATTATCCAAAATCTTATTTATTTTCCCTAATTAAGCATTCCGAACACGGCGAGGTTTTATTTGGGTCAAAATGTCTGAATTGTTGTTCTTGGTATCAACTGAAAACCCTTAAGATGGGAATTTAAGATCGCCCATGTTTTTTTTGAGGATTATTAAAGGTACTGTCGACGTAATTTAAGTTACCCTCCATCTAAAGTGTTACATGTCCGATTTACCATTGTACCCTAATAACTTATTTTTTAATAAAGTAAAACTTGTTTCTCTAAAAGTTCTGTAGATAATTTTAGCTTTTTCTGTTGTTAAAGGAGGCCGGTCCGCCCTCTCAAAGTTTTACAAAAGATTACAGTTTTTCGTAATATTCTACTTTTTATGAGGTTTCTAATATTTTATAGTCATTTAAAATTATTTATAATTTTTACTAGTTTGAATTTTTACGAAAAAAACAACTTTAACAAGGAAAGCCAATATTCAACAGGATAAAATTGTTAATTTTTTTCGTTAATTTTTTATCGAGAAACTCTAGGATGGCCAGTTTAGGTATAATTTGACCGAGATTTAAATTTTTAAATGTGAATTATCCTGGAAAAATTGGTTTATTTGTGATGGCTGGGGTTTTTGTCGCTGGTACAAAGGATGTGGGTCTGCAGAAGCATCAAGGAGCTGAAGTTCTTGATCAACCAGGGTTGTAAATCCTAAGCCTAACCAAACCCTCCAGTAGAAATTCTGTGACAGTACGGTCTTTGGATAGTATAATGCATAAACAAATAATTTTGATGGTCCATAAACCTTCCCTGGGGTCATGTGAAGTCACACACAAAATTCGGGCCCAATCAGTTCAGCTATTTGACGTTTATCTATTACAAACAATTAGACACAGATAAGCTAAATTTAAATATAGATGATGTAGTTGAGTCTAAATTGTCCTAGGTTGTTGAGACTGTGTTCTGAAGATGGCAGAGGGGTTCAATGACAATTAACTGGTGCCTTGGGCTGTGTCTATATCTGATCCGAACGAAATCAACAAATATGTCTTGAACGTATCAAACATCTACACAAGGTGCTGGAGATGCTGTTATTGTATTCATTTCAGCAAAGATGGGCTTACCTGTCCTTGTAAATTCCACCGGTACTGAAGCCCACACTGCAGAGATAGATATGGTGACGATACTTGAATCAAGAAATACTTTAACCTGCTTTTATTTACTGCTCAATGCTGCCTTTGGTGATGGTGATACCCCAAACATGATTCAAGATTATCTTAACCCCAAGCCGGAAAAAAACATAAAGGAGATTAAGAAGTTGGCTGAGTCCGGGGATTGGAAAGCCGCTCTTATCTTGGTTTAACCTATGAGCTGAGGTTTGTCTGTGAATGGGACAAATGCGCAATATCGCTCGTCCTCCCTTTGTAAAGGGAATTCAATTCAGTAACAGGAGCTTAAACTTTAATTTTAAGAAGTGCACCAGATGTAAGCTGAGACGCTACTGCAGCAAAGATTGCCAAAATGTGTTTGGAATTCCATAAGAATAAGGATTTTCTCTGTCCTGGTTTGCAACAAGAAGTGGATTAAAACTGCATTGATCTACATTCATAGAACCATTTTTAAGAACTTGACAAAAATATTCTCCTAAAATTGAATCTTAGATAAATATCATCAAAAGATAACTTGAAGTCTGTAATAAGATTTTCGGAATATATCTTAAGGAAAACTTGGAAAACCTTGATAAACTAATCAACTTTTATTGTTATAAAAACTTACAATTAATGCCTAGCATTTTATATTTACTTTTTATAAATCCACCTGAATCAATTTATGGTATTTTGCCTTTTACAATTTGTCCCTTTGTGTATAAAGAAATCTGATTTTTAAACAAAAAATTTGTTAATTCTGAAATTCATGCATGCTTCGGTTTTTTATTACTCAGATTTCATGTAATTTTTACATTGTTTCTTAGATAACGGTGTACAGGGTACCATTGTGAATTTGGATGGAGGGTTACTTGAAATAATATCTGTAGTGCCTTTAAAATGTTTACTTTGGTTAGTGCCATTAACTATCTAAAAGTATTAAAAAGTCATTAAATTAAAATTTGTGAATATTGTTAAGCATAGAAAAATTATATAATTATGTAACATAAAATTTTTGCATGTAAAACCAAAATACGGTTGTAACTCGAAATATGTTTTGTTTTCGGTTACGTAATCAGCTGATTAGGGATGGTTATGTAATATTCTCCGTAAATCCTTTTCTCTGATTGGTTCAGATTTTCCCGGGAAATTCAAATTTAAAATTGAGAAAGTTTAATATTTAAGTAGCTACTCATTATTTTACAGAACTTTTAACCTCGAACTTAAAATTCGCGCATTCTTTAGTTTTAGACTCAGTACTCAGACTTTGTTCTCCAAGTCTTTAAATCTTGAAGTAACTAACCATAAGTATTCTTGTTTTATTTAATTTTAAACATTCCTGTTTTTTTACTAAACTCTCATTCTTTACTTTCGACTTTCAAACCAAACTCAATATAGTTCAGGAACCTTATAGTTTGTCAAACCTGAAGGTGCTGAATGCTTTTGTTTGTTTGCTGCTAATTTGTTTTCATTTTTCAGAATCTTTTTCAAGAAATGGAAATGTGAAGCTTCCATTTTGAAAATAAAAGGTGGGTTCCCTTTTAATATAAAACTTTTTATCTAATTATTTAATTTAAATTTGTTAAGACTTCAATAAGTCTTATAAACTTATGATTGACATGGTTGAGGCAGAATTACTATTTCATATATTAAAGGTTTAAAAAAGATAAATTTACCTTGCAAAGGAATTCAGTGCCGTGCATAAAGGGTCCAGTGCACCTTTTAAAATGCATTAACCAAATATAATTAATCCAATTTTTATATGTGGATCTGTTTCAACCAGTCATGATGTACTTTTTACAATTCTGGAGAAATCATAAATTTGTTAAATAATTATTGTTTCCGAGTGTTTCATGGTAATAGCACTGACTCATTTTACATTTGACTTCAAACTATTTTTATTTTTGGTTTTTCTCAGATTAGTTGTCATATTATATCTGTTCGGTTCTTTAGTAGTAAACCTATCGTGCAAGAATTCCCATTACTACACGATTTGAAAGAATAAATCTCAATATTGTGGATTCCTAGCGTTTAAGAATGCTTTTTCTTACACTATAGATGTAGAATTTTCATTTTAATGGAAATTATTACACGTTCAGAGCTCCGAGCATTAAAGAATGGAAATTATTATACTAGCAAGGGCGTAAACAGGGTTGGCAAGGGGGCCATTACCCTCCTAAAGCTGTAAAGGGGGGAAGCCAAAAAAAAATTGGCGCGTCGCAAAAACTTACCTTTTACTTTATTAAAACATACAAACGTACCTTTTCATGCTCACTTACCTTTTTTCGTTTTAGAAGTATTAAAATACCTTGATTCAGGAATTTCCATTTAAATCTTAACCGTTTCAGTTCTGACAGCAGAGTGGAAGAGGGAGGGAATCCAACCCCCTGCATTAAATTAACATATCTCATTAAGAATGAATGATTCGGAGGACGTTAACATTTTCGGAGTTTTCAAAAAAAAAAAATGTATTGAACATTTTCATCGATCTGCTTTAGTCCCAAAGCATACTGCCCGAGTGCCTACTTTATACTAACAATTTTTTAGTTTTTCTTCATTGCAAACTAAGTTTTGAAAGATTTACAAATCTCTGCATATTTATACACTCAGCGCTGGAACTTTACAAAAATGGAAAAGTTGTCAGGTTTTTCATAATTTCACTGAACTGTTTTTTCACTTATAACTTCATACTGAACAAAAAGAGCGTTTCCAAAGTTCCAAATTCAGTTGTAATATTTGGACAAATTAGACAGAATTAAGACGTTAGTTCAAAAAACTAGTTATTCATTCATTCATATTTTTATTAAACTACAAAGCTTGAGATATTACAAATAAGCAATCACAATTTACTATGCAGTTTGGACCCGCCTAACCAGGGTTGGTTGGTTTGAGTGGTTGGAATACCAATGTCAAACTTTTAGTAGGATCTTAGCACTCAGTAGCAAAAAAACCAACCAGCAAATCTTCATTCATAAATAGAAGACACAGATCTTAATCATTTCATTTCTTGAATTGGTTCTTGGTAGATAACCCGATTTTCTCTCCTCTTTTTGGATGATTTAGGATCTAATATCCAGAAGACAATTTTATTGTAAATAATTTCACTATTTTGATCAGTAGATTAAGGAAACGTACTACTATACTCGTAACTTCTTCCCTTCTAAAAACTCAGGGTATACGTTCAACAATCAACATGCCAGATTAAACTGTAGCATCCACTTGAAAAATCAAGCAAACGCAGTAGTAATTGGTAACCAAACCAAACCAAGAAAACAATCACACCACATGCATTATATTCAAATGAAGAATCAACTTTTACATATATTAAGGGTTTTTAACATTTTAGCATTGTAACATTAGAAAATGAAAATATAAACCGTGATAGTCAAAACAAGAGCATCATGATATATAAAAAATTATTTGCTACCCTTAATAATGTCAATTGTTCCAACTTGATATAGTCGTATTACACCAGAAGTTTTTTACATCTTATTTTTTGGGTATATTTTCATGGAACCTCACAAATATGATATAATATTAATATTATGAGGATAAAAATGTAATAATGAAAATTCTTAAACGAGGTGAAATAATCTTGATGTATTCTTTAACAAAGGCCGCGTTCCTCACAAGATTATCATATTCTGTACGAAGTATGAGACATGTAAAACCTTGGATGATTATTTTAGAAAATTAAAAAAGTGGCAGGAAAAAAATTGATGACTGAAGTTTTGGAATTTTTAATGTTTGATGAGCCAGCTGTGAGCCATGATCACTGGGAGCTGCCAACCATAGCAGTAGCTATTTACTTTTAGTAGTAGTATTTACTCAGAAACAAATTTTTGTAATTTCTTTTTACAAATTACAAATATAAATACATTTAACCCTATTCACCCAGCATATCCTGGTTTTCAAGTACACCAGCAGGGATAGGGTTAAGTTGATTTTTGAATTAATTTTTCCTAGGTTGATGTAGCTGTCGGTACAGATTTCTAATGATGGCAGAAGGTTCCGATTCCTCTAGTTTATCTAAAGCCCTTGGTAAAATGTTTTTATCTGAATCAAGCAAGAGCAACAAGTATGTCTTGGATTTAACAAACAACAACACCAGATGCTTCAACTGTCGCTTTGACATTGAATTCAGCAAGAATGCTCTGATCTGCAACTGTAAAACCCACTGGTACTGCAGTCCTCAGTGCAGGGATCTGTCAGAGCAATGCAAAGTAGATCAACAAAACCCCTGCAATACGTTAGCCAGGTTTTTTGCTTGTATCAGGTCTTCTCATGGCAATGCTGTTACTTTAAAGATGATCAAGAACTTCCTAAATGCTAGACCAAATATAACCAGAAAGGAGCTGAAAAATTTGGCCGAGTCTGGAGACTGGAAAGCCGCTCTGGTCATTGGTTTAACATATGAGTTCAGGTTTATTTGTGAATGGGACAAATGCGCAATTGCACTCCGTCCTCCTTTTGTAAAGGGTAATCCCTTCAGTAACAGGAAGGCCATTAAATATTACAACATGGCCCTGAAGCATAATTCTGTCGAAGCCATGGCTGGAATTGGAAGGATTCAAGCTGAACATAAGGATCAGACCAGAGCTTCAAAAGACAACCTCTTTGCGTATTATAGTCTTTATAAGATCCCGCAGGTGGTCTATCATTCTATGTTTGAGAACGATTTCATCAGCACAGAACTAATTCTGATTTACAAGAAGCAACACCAAAATGGAAACCCTTTTGTTTTCAGGGTTCCTTCAGTTGTTGGATTTATAATGTTCCGACTCAACCTCATTGACCTCAATAACCAGTCTTCATTAGTAGAAGAATGTTTCAGCATCCATTTGTTTAAGGAGGCATATTCCTTTTTAAAGAAAAAAGAGGTTACCCTTTGTTGTGTGGCCAACGAACATATGTTTTACAGATTCTGTAGATCGGTTGAAAATAGCATATTTATTCAAAAGCCTGACAGTATACCTGATACTTTATCTAAGATAGATACTGAAAGAAGGATGGATGTGAAGGCTGCCGCTCTCGACCAGCAATACTACCATAGGTTACATCAAGATCAGCCATGGTATGTGTGTAAACATTACGAAACCATACCTCCGAAGAAAGAGAAATGCATATATTGTGACCCAAGTGCCTCAGTAAGGATTATGTGTGTGTATAAGAATTTGTTCCAGATCAGCCGAGACGAAACATACACAAATGCCTTCTACAGTGTAATCTATCATCCGGAAGACTTAAAAACCCAACACGATTTTTTTATGAACCTCTGTAAGCAAGAAGTAATCATTGCAATCCGTGTGATGGCCCTCCGGCCTATGGATCTCCATCCTATGCATGTTGCTAGAGACCCCAATATTTACTGGCCTATTATACACTACTACGGGTCCGTGTATGCTGCTTTAAAGGAAATCCTTGATGAGAAAACAGCTAATGAGATTTATAAGAAAGCTCTTCCGCTTGATGACGCTACCTCCAAGGAAGAAACTGCTGCTGAGGACAAGTATGTGATCAAGTGTGGACGGCTTGCTTGCCTTGAACTGGACTGGAAGTTTAACTTCAGGTTATGCACCAGGTGTAGGGTTAGACGCTACTGCAGCACAGCGTGTCAAAAAGCTGATTGGAAGCAACATAAGGGTGAATGTTTTCTTCGTCCCGGTCTGGATAGCCCAGGGCAGGATGAAGTGGACTAACATTTGACGCTATACTTCTTAATTGGGGAAGATGAAGTATTAAAATAATCACATTTTTGCTCAATATTTGTTTTCTCGTATGATCCTCCCATTTATGCAGAATTCCAATGGTTTACCAATGATTTTAAAGATACGTTCCAATTCTGTGACATAGATAAAATATATTGATTAGAAAAAAATAATTCACCATAATGTTACGGATGCTTCTATGAACATCCATTTATGGGATATGTGATAAATATAAAATATAGTTTTATTTAAAAAACAAAAACAATTTTTGTCTTCCTTTCTAAGCTTTTAAAAAAGATTTCTATATCCGGGCTTTAGCTTTATTTATAGGGAAAATATTTAAATGTGTTTAAAATGAAATTTGATCTTCAAAAAACGGAAGTGACGTAAAAGTTTTAATAACAAAAAAGCTGCAAAACATCACACTTATTTTTGTTTATAAAAATTGAACAAACTGTATAAATGTATTTATCGTTTCTATCTCTATACATCTTTATGTACATTTTGGAAATCTCGAAACTACTAGTTTTAGGTGTTAAATGTTTAACTGTGACACTAGAAAATGATTTAACGAAATAATCCGCTTGGAACAAAGATGATATAAAAGTCGTCATTTAATTCTCATGTGTATTGGGACACCCTGTATGAAAACGGAAAGGCTGCTAGACGAGCTAGACATAACCCGTAGTTTTTTATATCAACTGAATGTACGTAATAATTGTAATTATTGTTTCTCTTCAACTGATGAGACATAATATTTTTCTTGCTGTTGGATATATACTTTTAGCTATAGTATTCATTCAAAAATATTATAAAAATTGTGCACTGTGCAGCTTTATGCTACTTAAAAAAAACTTTTTAATCTTTTTAAATAGAGATAGGAATGGTTTTTGTTTTGTTATTTTTGATTTATGTTTAATAAATGTAATTTATTAGATTTCTTATTTATTGTTAATGATAAATGATTAGATACCAGGCTTTGAGGGCGCTTCGCACACATCTTCTATTTCAATTGGAAACATTTTCTCTTTGTATAACAAAAAAGTTTGCGAATTATAAAAAATTGTGAATTAAAAAAACTAAAAAGTAACTTGTAGACAAATTTAAATTATAAACTAATAATGGCCAGGTGTAGAAAAAGCTGTTTGAACTCATTCTAAAGATGGCAGGGAAGGTTTTTCGAATTCTAGTTTTGAATAAAATTGAAAATTTCCATGCCAGAACTTTTTTGATCTTTACAGGAAGTTACGACATTTACTTTCCCTGTATTAAGAATAAGTATTGGCTATTTGTGATTTAAAAATGTTCACTATTTCATTTATTTATAGTTAAACTCAAATCTCAACATCTTATACCTCCAGTTATTTTGTTTTGATGCAAAAATTTTCTCAATCATTCAATAGCAATTAAGGAAACGAAAACAGTCGATATATCTATCTTAATAAATTATGCGTGATAAGTTCAACTCTAGTTTCTCAGTCTACTTTCATTAATTTTGCCCTCATAAAGTTTTAAAGGTAAAAAAAATTCGCCCCCGGTGCCCCCTTATACTTGTCCATCAATGCTATTTTTACGTTTGTGCCCCCCCCCCCCCTCCTTAATAAAATCCTAGATGGGCCTGCGATTAATGTACCTTAAAAATTAATTTCAAATGAATTGTATGAAATTAATGCACAATTGCTGTACTTCAGTGTTATTAAAATCAAAAGTAGTCGTCTTCCTATTCTACAGTTCTGAGGGTCTCACTGTACACAGTAATCCAAAGGTTGCAAGCTTCCAAACAAAAACGAAAAATGTATAACCAAGGTCAAAAAACAAAGTCCTGTGCTACGAAAAAGTATAAGTAAGTCAGGTAAAATGAAAGGCCATGGCGTTGCAACACTGAAAAGTCTGTCCAGTCTTAAACATTGATGCAATTTTTCATGGCAGTCTGGATCTATTTGTGTACAATATGCAATATACAGAGTGTTCTACGAAACGTGACAATAGCAAAACAACTTAAAAGTCTTCTTTAAATTTATAATTTTGACATCTAGTAGTTAACCTAATTTCACATGTACGATTCTTGAGCTCAATAACCATTCACCTAGTCCTGGGATTTACAAAATGTTGTCGGCCTTTTTGGGAATGTCACTACTAGGGATAATTTGTGATTATTAACTCTAGAATTTTAATTCTAAAATTAGTTGTCCAGCAAGGGGAGGAAGGCCAGCCACAACAATTTCTCGTCCGAGCCACCTCGAAAAATCTTCATTTCGTCTTGCCACTGTCATGTTTCGTGGGACACCCTGTGTTAGATTTTTAAAACTATAGGTTAGGCTTGGTTGTGAAAGAAAAGGAAAGCTAACAAGATGTAAACTTGAAATTCTGTAACTGCATATAGATGTCATTTATTGTTTTGAAGACATTGCACCTGTCATATTGTGGTACTTTATCAATCTATTAAAAAATTTGGAGAACTCAAAAAAAATAATTTTAATATAAATATAATTTCTGTAAATATCATGCAAAAAAAAATGCAGAGGATGAAACGTAAAGCGATTTAAATTCAATTATCTGAATATCTAACTTTCTGAAGGATAAATTTGGTAGATTTGTCTAGAATATTGTCGTTCATTGATAAACGACGATTTGGTAAAAATATTATTAGTTTTAAAGTTCCATGGAACCATAAATGTTTTTTTCTATAAGGCAGTCGGCCTCTGAAGCCTAATTCCCTAAATCTGTCATACTTAGGCTTTGCATGGTTTAGACATTAGAACATTGTTGATTATATATCTCATATCAGAGGTGCAAAGGAAATGGGTTTTGGTACAAACTCAAAATTATAATCCCCATATCTGGGCAACTCAATGTAGATCTTTGATATTTTTAAATTATGTATTCTGTTGATCAAAAATCCTAAGTTTGAAATATCAAAGGTTTACACCATCTGGTTTCAAAGAGTTCAAAGAAATAGGGATTAGAGTTTGTAACAAAAAAGTTCGTTCCAATTTAAAAATCTTTTCTTTCAAAAATAATTCTTCAGCCAGAAATGAATATGTTTGTTTGCGCGCAGCAGCAAAATAGAGTAGGGTTTTTATGTTGAATTTTTGGGTATGAAGTGATAAAAAGAATAAAAACATGTCTTTTGATAAAAAGCCCCCCCCCCCTCATGTTCAACAAAAATCATATTTTCCTACAGAATTTGGTTTGTTTAAGCGCGGAATACAAGAACAATTTTTAGGATTTTAATTGCTGATTTTAAAATGATGAATATAAACNAAAACAACATTCAGAGGAAAATGCCGCAAACATTCTTAAAGCGAAACTTGAAACTAAAAAACGTAATATATTTCTAGCACTTAGTGTGGCATATTTATTGATTTATTTTCGAAACTAAGGAGCAATAAAGAAAGCTTTAACAATATTGTACACCATAGGGCCATTAAAAGAGGTCAATATGGTCTTATTTCTAAGAAATAAACGACTTAATTTTATGCTTTTTTGGGCTGATAACTATTTGAGGTAGTGGAGATCACCAATTGAGGAGCGCGCTTGCTGCAAAACAGATTTGGGTGGCGGTGAAATTACTATTTGAGGAACTCTGGACTCCCTCCCTCCCAGGGGGGAGCTGCAGGCTTCATAAGCCCTCCCCCTAAATACGCGTCTGGGTGTAATGTAATTTATTAAAAACTACTTTTCTTTGGTTTATTTAATATTTTATAAATTCGATTCGGCTGCTTTCTAAATTCTGTTAAGTCTATTAACTTAATGCAGAAAGTTTTCAATGTAATCATGCGCATGCGTGAAGGGACGGAGAAAACGCGCCAATCCAGAAAACCCCGTACCGATCCGCCGGTTGGAAAGCTGCCTGCGCATGCGTACTTGACAGAGATGAAACCCCGACTCCCCTACCCCAGCTAATATTTGGCAAGATGGCGTCTATGGTCGTCGGTGTACCCAGTCGTCATTCTTATTTTTCTAAAATCGGATTTCAAGCCGAACGTGAATAATCATTGCCATATCATATGATTTGGTTAAGTGAACAGTTTAAATATCCTTCAAGTTTTGTTCTTTTATATTTATTATTTTGTGACATTTTTGTAATAATCTTATAATGGCGATATTAAAAATTGACGACATAAAAAATGGATGGACGACCTTTGCGTTCAAAATCTTTCAATTGTCCGGCAACTTTTCTTGTCTCGACACTTTTCTACTTCGTAAATAAACAAATTTCTGACGAAGGTATGATATGATATTTATCAGAATTATTTGGTAATTTCCTAGTATACGATTTTCGGACCCCCCCACCGCAGGACTCGGCCCAGAAATTGTAGTTAACCTTAATCTAACCCTGAAATAATTTAGAAAAAACAATAGTTTTTATTTTTCAGAGTGCAGTAAGGAAATAATAATAAAAAAAAACCAAGCAATGTGAGAAGGTGGGGGGGGGGGATCTTCAAAAATTCATAACATGGACACCCCTCCCACCTTCGTGCTTGAAATATCACCGTCATTTTCATGAATTTGTTTAATTTATTAGATATTTACACACTTACGCCAAGTAAAGTAACAGATTTTAATTTTCAGAGTTCTGTAGAATGGAGATGAATTCCCCCCACCCTTGGTCTGCTCAACGTTGGTTCCTCGAAATAATTCATCGCGAATTGATCAAAGGCTGGCCGAAGGCACCCGAAGATGTCCTCTGGGCCATGTGCTCTGAGGTTGGTCTCAAAAAGTGGAAGAAAATAAGCGCTGATGATAAAGAGGTTTATTCAGTGTGAAGATCTGGATAAAAAGAAGGAATCAGAAAAGAAACCAACTCCAAAGAAAGGAAAGAAAGAGAAACGGGATCCTAATAAACCAAAGCAAGGCATGACAGCATTCTTTCTCTTTATGAACAAAAAGAGAGAGAGATGCATGGCGGCTAATCCAGATTTTTCAGTGACTGAAGTCGCTAAGGCAGGGTTATATGTTAAAAAATTGTAGAAAACACTTTAGCCCCCTCCCCCCACCATTTTTTTGATATTTCACCCCCTTCCGTCCCTGCGTGCATAGCATACTTACTTATAAAGAAAAAATATGAACCAATAAGATATCCAAAACGTAAACAAAAACTTAAAATAAAAACTTGTGAATTTTTGGAGTTAAATGATATTATTTGTAAATATTGAAACATAAATTGTAGCTTGAGGTTGGTACGGATAGATATCTATAAAGTTATTTTGGATGAACTTCTACAAACAACGTTTAAAAGTTGAAAAGTGTTCTGCTCAATAATGGTTTAACTAATCCCTCTCAGAACCAAATTGGGTCAGACTTCAAATTTATAGAAATCAGCCAAGTATAAAGTATAAAATCCACCAATTTTTGAGGGGGGGGGGAATCTTCGAAATTAGGGAATAAATCTGCCAAAGCTTAACATATACCTTGGAACAGGTGTTGTCTCGGCAGTGGAAGGAGATGAGCGAGGAAATGAAGGCACCCTACATGCTCCAACAGGAGAAGGATAAGATAAGGTTCGCCAAGGAGATGGAAAGCTACAAACAGCAGGAGAAGGAAAAGATTAGGCTCACCAAGATGATGGACGCGGCGCCACAAGCAGAGTTGTGATGAATCATGAGATCTGAATTTATCGGCAACAATTTTTTAAACAATATTACATGAAAAAAATTTTACAAATAGTCATGAGGAAACATTTTGGCCCAGTTTTAAAACAGACATTTTTTTCTTACTTAAACATAAATTGGAAATGTCAACTAATCCATTGTTTATTAAAACCTCCATAAAAAAGTTTCAGCAGAATATTTAGCTAGAAAATGTGTGAACTATTTTTGAGCTATTATAAGGAACCCAAATCTTTCAATTCTCCGTAAACTTTTCTTGTCGACATATCTTGACATTTTTTACTTTTTAATTAAACAAATTTTTTGTGACGTTTTTACATGATACTTTTTAGAGTTATTTTGAAATATTTTCAGAAAACAAAATTTGTAGATTTAAAAATATATTATATGTTCATCCTTCAGATTGTTATATTTTTTAAAGAAAAAATGGCTTACAAGTATCAGCCTATCAAGGATGAAATATTTGTGTCTGATACAGAGGACGGAGACGAGGAGGAGGGAGAGGAGCTTGGTGAGGCAGTCCAGGAAGAATTCGAAGAGGTGAAAGGGTTTTTATGATTTGTGGGGGGGGGGGGAATCTTAGAGGTCTGTGATCGTAATTTAAACTGACCCTCTTTTGATTTGAGTGGCATTTCCAGAAATAATCAGAATTTCTAGCTAGAATATCTTCCATATTTTAACTTAGATATTTCCTTTAATTAACTATTCAGGGAAAATAAATAACATCAGAATGAGGAAAAAGTAAATTAAATATTGGCCTGAAAATTCACAAATCAGTTTGATGTATCCTTTGTGGATATTCTGATATGAAGATTTTACGGGTAGTGTTAACGGGACTGAGACATAATTTAATGAGCCCTTCATTTACATAGCGGCATGTCAGATTTTAAAGCATCATATGAGTAAGAATTAATGAGATATCCATTTATTTTATTTTAAAATTGATTATTTGCAATTGTAGGTTTTAATCTAGTTTGTTATTAAGGATGGGGTTTTAATCAAGTTTGTTATTTAGGATGTGGTTTTAATCTAGTTTGTTATTAAGGATGGGGTTTTAATCAAGTTTGTTATTTAGGATGGGGTTTTAATCTAGTTTGTTATTAAGGATGGGGTTTTAATCAAGTTTGTAATTTAGGATGGGGTTTTAATCAAGTTTGTTATTTAGGATGGGGTTTTAATCAAGTTTGTTATTAAGGATGGGGTTTTAATCTAGTTTGTTTTTAAGGATGGGGTTTTATTCAAGTTTGTTATTAAGGATGGGGTTTTAATCTAGTTTGTTATTAAGAATGGGGTTTTAATCTAGTTTGTCATTTAGGATGGGGTTTTAATCTAGTTTGTCATTAAGGATGGGGTTTTAATTCTGGAGACCCTTGAAGCTGACCCTAATGCACCTGACGGTATACCTGAAGGGTCAACCGTTATAGCCTCAGGTATATCATACATATCTTTTAATTAATTCTTTAAAGTATAAAAATATGTTGAAACATGTGTAAATATGTAAAAATATGTTAAACTATGTTGAAATATGTTGAAATATGTTGAAATATGTTGAAAATTGAAATATGTAAAAATATGTTGAAATATGTTGATTGTTGAAATATGTTGAAATATGTAAAAATATGTAAAAATATGTTAAACTATGTTGAAATATGTTGAAATATGTTGAAATATGTTGAAATATGTTGAAATGTGTTGAAATGTGTAAAAATATGTTGAAATATGTTGAAATATGTTGAAATATGTTGAAATATTTTGAAATATGTTGAAATATGTTTAATTGTTTAGAATTATTATCGAAGAATTACATAGGTCGGCGTTTATATCAATACAAGGAAGACTATTTTTTATGTAAGTTATAATATCCAACGAGCTTGTTCAAATTACAACCTTACAAGTAAACGAGGAGAAGGTGTTAATTGACAGTTTTTCTTTGTTTCCATGTTGTATCCAATCCGTGTTGTTTTGAAAGTTTGGTAGAAATCAAAAATTTAAATCGAAAGTAGTCTACCTTTTATTGATATAAACAACGACCATTGTAAAATAAGAATAGTCAAAGTATTATGGTTAAAGTATCTATAGTGAGAATAGTATCAATTAATATTTATCTAGGAACTGAAATGGTGGATGAGAATGGAATGATAGATGAGTCTAGTATGTTGGATGACTCCAGTATCTTGGATGACTCTAGTATCATTGATACTAGTGCTAACCTAACTGGACTTGAAGACTCGACAGTAAGATATTTATCAAATTTATAATTTATGAACTACGTCAAGTTTATTTCCTAAACCTCGTAAATATAAGAAACTGTTTATTTTTCGACATTTTTCACAAAATCGAAAGATTTGGGCAGATAAAACGTTTTAGACGAAATCATATATTTATTTTTATTATCAAATATTAAAGGGACTGTTAACGGAATTTCAAGTGTCTCCATTTAAATTTGAGCGGCCTATTCACAACGGTACCAACAACAAAAAATACTAAAAACTCGTTGAATTCTGGCAATTTCTTTCATTGTCTCTCCTTCATAAATCCGCTAGTCATTATTTTAGAATTAATAATTCCTCCTTTATCAGACAACGAAATAAAGGGTAATTCCGGAAATGGTTGAAATAACGTGTAATTCTTGAAAATATATATATTTATACATATTAAGGGGTCCACAAATGATTTTAAAGAATGGCGCGCGGTAAATTTTCCCATTGTACTAATTCAACGGATTTCGTCTTTCTGGACTATCACGAAGGAAATGGAGTCTTTTTCAAACTTAAGCAGCGATTATATTCTAGAGTTTTAGAGATGCAAAAAATTTAGAGATATTGAGCTAAAAATTTAGAGATATTGAGCAAAAAATTTAATGATATTGAGCTAAAAAATTCAGTGATATTAAGCTACAAATTTAGTGATATTGAGCTAAAAATTTAGAGATATTAAGATAAAAATTTAGAGATATTGAGCTAAAATTAGAGATATTGAGGTAAAAATTAGAGATATCAAGCTAAAAATTTAGAGATATTGAGCTAAAAATTAGAGATATTGAGCTAAAAAATAGAGATATTGAGCTAAATTTTAGAGATATTAAGCTGAAAATTTAGCAATAATGTACAATGTAGTTTAGGTAAATACAGACATCGTGTTACACGATATTTATTACATCCCTTTCTAAAGTTCCAAACTCTGGTTCTTTTTTCGGTTCATTT
Organism: Eurytemora carolleeae; assembly: GCF_000591075.1. Classification (NCBI taxonomy): domain Eukaryota; kingdom Metazoa; phylum Arthropoda; class Copepoda; order Calanoida; family Temoridae; genus Eurytemora; species Eurytemora carolleeae. The sequence continues at coordinate 84,892 of NW_019397037.1, read as the reverse complement.
TTGGCACATTTTGTATATTGCGAGAGAAGGAAATGTTTTTAAATTGGTTTATTCTAAACATTTCTTTTTCTTATCCAGTGCTTAGGATCTGGATCCGTTGGATCCGCAAGATTTTGGGTTCCTGGATCCAGATCCAAGGGGTAAAATATCAACCCAAAACTGCAAAAAAAAAACATTTACTCCTAAAACCCAAATCTGAATTTTTGAAAAAGAGAGATTATAAAAATTTCCTCATTTCTGAATGGTTCATCAAGTTTTAGGATAAAAATAAGCGAAAAAAATGTAATGGAAAATTATTTTTTGTCGAAAAAAATTCAGTAAATCTATAGGAAATGACCTGGATCCGGATCCATTTTTTTCAGTGCGGATCCAGGATCCGGATCCGCATCAAAATTAAATGGATTCTAAGCCCTGTCTTATAATTTGTTAAATTCTGACCCAGACAGAAAGTATAATGATTGATTGATTGATTGATTGATTGATTGATTGATTGATTAAATTGCTGAACTAGGTGACCGAGTGCTCCTTGTGCGAGCAGAAGTTTGTGACGAAAAACGCGCTGAAGAACCACATCAAGCAGATCCACCTGGGGGAGACCAGCACATGCCACATCTGCCACAAGGAGTATAAGGATCTGTATCATCATGTTAAGGTCAGTAAATATCCCCCCCTCACCAGTCTCCCTACCACTTAATCACCTTCTCCCACCGAATATCTTCGAAAAGAAAATCTTATGTCACCAAGCGTTAAAAGAGCTTTCAATCAGCCGTATTAATCTATGTTTCCCAAAATGTTAAAAATCGTTAAAAAAGAATGTTATTCAACGATAAATGTTATTTAAAAAACAAACAAATTTTTTCCGAATCTTAAAAGAAAAGCAAAACGTAAACGTACTTTCAAGTGCCCCTTAATTTAAAGAGTGACTTCATATTTCCAGTATTTCCATGAGTGTAGAATAAACTATTCATATTTCCAGTATTTCCATGAGCGTACAGAAACTAATTGATCACATTTCCTGTATTTCCTTGAGCGTATAAGAAACTAACTATTCATATTTCCAGTATTTCCATGCGCGTATAAGAAACTAACTATTCATATTTCTAGTATTTCCATGAGCGTATAAGAAACTAACTATTCATATTTCCAGTATTTCCATGAGCGTATAAGAAACTAATTATTCATATTTCCAGTATTTCCATGAGCGTATAAGAAACTAACTATTCATATTTCTAGTATTTCCATGAGCGTATAAGAAACTACGAGTGTTCCTATTGTGAGAAGAAGTTCCAAGCGAAGAAACTTCTCTATAATCACGTCCAGGTATCTATAGTATATAATTAAAGAGAAATAAAGAAATGATAGAATTTAATTAAAAATTCGGAACCTCTGTAGAGTAAAAAAGTAGATGTTAGTTCCACATTTATTGAAAATATATTTCGGTCTGGGTTGACCCTCGTCAGTTCTAACGATATAATAACCATCAAAATCGGAAAAAAAATTTAAAAAAATTTTTGTTAAAAATCACAAGAAAATAAAGAAACAGAAAAGATTATTCAAAATAAAAATTTGGGCTGTCAAATGGACATAAATGAAACGAACTCAGATTATGAGATGGAAAAAAGATAATTTGCAAATATTCACTCTTTTAAAAAATGTTTTATGACAATTATTATTCTTTGAGATTGTTTCTGTCATAAAGGTTAAAAACAAACTGTAGATGTATGTGTAACACTCCCTCGGGCAATAAGTGAAAAAATGGGCATTAAAAAGGCAAGTTTTTAATCCATTTTCGTGATTTTTCTTTCAAAATTTCATTATTTTAATTGTAAAAAATGTTTAATTTTCCATATTCCTTAGAAACACTTGTTTAAAAATTTGATTAAGCCCCCTGGTAATTGCGGGGACAAAATTTTGGGTATAAACTAGAAAAATAATTGTTGAAGAAATTATCTTATTTGGTAATTCTTATTCCAGGTTAGGAAGGCGTGTCCTCACTGCGAGAAGGAATTTGCCATGTCTAACCTTAGTAGACATATAAGACAGGTAGATATATACTTAATAGACATATAAGATAGGTAGATACAAACTTAGTAGACATATTATACAGGTAGATATAAACTTAATAGACATATTAGACAGGTATTTATACAGTTTGTAGACTTATTAGACAGGTAGATATACACTTAGTATACATTCTATACAGGTATATATACACTTAGTAGACTTATTTGACAGGTAGATATAAACTTAATAGACATATAAGACATGCAGATATACACTTAGTATACATATTAGACAGGTAGATATATACTTAGTAGACATATTAGACAGGTAGATATATATTTAGTAGACATATAAGACATGTAGATATACACTTAGTAGACTTATTAGACAGGTAGATATATACTTAGTAGGCATTTTAGACAGGTAGATATACACTTAGTAGACATATCAGACAGGTAGATATATACTTAGTAGACATATTAGACAGGTAGATATACACTTAGTAGACATATTAGACAGGTACACTTAGTAGACATATTAGAAAGGTAGACATATACTTAGTAGACAAACTATACAGGTATATATACACTCAGTAGACAAACTATACATGGTTGATATACACTTAGTAGACATAATAGACAGGTAGATATACAATTAGTAGACATATATGCAGGTAGATATACATTTAGTAGACATATTAGACAGGTAGATATACACTTAGTAGACATATTAGACAGGTAGATATACACTTAGTAGACATATTAGACAAGTAGATACTTAGTAAACATATTGCACAGGTATTTATACACTTAGTAGACACATCAAAGGTAAATATATACATAGTAGACATATTAGCAGGTAGCACTTACTAGACACATCAAAGGTAAATATTTACTTAGCAGATATATTAGACAGAATTAAAAACTTTATTGGACTGTAGAGTGAAGACGTAATTGTACATGATATTACCTTAAAGAAGGGAATGTCTGATTCCCAACACTACCCTTAAAACTTTTGTCTTGGCAACAATGGGGAAGATATCATCGGATTTTCATATTATAAAGTGTTGAATTTTGCAATTAACGTTCTCTGTCTCTGATGAAGAACCATCAAACAAAATTTTTATATATAATAGAAAACAAGGATATTTTTGTGTTGTAGCTCTGTACAGTTTGTAAAGGGTACCGTTGTGAATCCAGCTTTTAAATGGAATGTCACATGAAATTAGGTCTGCAGTCTCTAAGGAAAGCAAAGGATAATTGAGGAGATAAAGGAGTAGATAGAAGAAATAAACGGAAGTAACTCGGCATTAAATGAATTTTATGTCGATTAAAAATTTATGATACTTATCAGCAGTGCTAAGCTTCCGTCAACATATTATTGATAAAAAAAAATTCACATTTAGGAAAGTAAAACGTTCCTTAAACTCCGATGCATCGATTATTGATTGGTTGGTTGGTTGGTTGGTTGGTTGGTTGGTTGGTTGGTTGGTTGGTTGGTTGGTTGATTGATTGATTGATTGATTGATTGATTGATTGATTAGGTTCATAACAATGAGAGTACCGAGTGCCCGGACTGTGGTAAAGCATTGACTGTGAGTAACCTAAACAAGCACATCAAATCTGTGCACAAGAAGATGAAGAAAACTTGTGAAATCTGTAATGAAGAAGTTCCCTACTCCTCTATTAGTGTTCACAAGAGAAAGGTGACGTTAATAACAATGAGAGTACCGAGTGCCCGGACTGTGGTAAAGCATTGACTGTGAGTAACCTAAACAAGCACATCAAGTCTGTGCACAAGAAGATGAAGAAAACTTGTGAAATCTGTAATGAAGAAGTTCCCTACTCCTCTATTAGTGTTCACAAGAGAAAGGTGACTTTAAAAAGAATTTAATTTTGACAAATATTTTTTTAGTGAAATATTCGTAAATAAGGCTTTCACGGCGCTTCGCGCCCATCTTTTATTGCAATTGTGAACATTTTCTCTTTGTATACATTGTAAAATATATTAAAAAATTCGCGGATTTCATAGAATAAATTCGTTGATTTACATAATTTAATGAAAGTCGAATTTTGTTGGAGGCTATTTATTTTGAAAGTTTTATCATCCAGAATTCACTGCGCGAAAACCTTTTAACCTGTCTTTCAAGAACAAATGAGATGTTCTAGTTTTTTAATTTAGCGCCCATCTTCATTTCAATTGTGAACATTTTATATTTTTATATGTCGTAAAATAAAAACAGACAAAAACTTTCAGGAATTCTGTTTTAAAAATCGTGGATTTTCAAAAATTCTAAAAATTCAATTTTGTTTGAAGCAAATTTTTGTAAATTCGATCATCTTATAATCTTCCCTGAGGTCACGCGAGGTCCCACAAAAAATTTGGACCCGATCGGTTCAGCCGTTTTGACGTTTTTTGGATATAAACACAACTGTAGTGCTTCTCTAAAATTGATTTGCACAGCTTTGCTGCAGAAATAATAAAATAATCACTTTTTAAGGGAGAAGAAATACGATAATATTAGATAAGAAAAAGATCATGAAAGATCCCCAATGTTGCTTCTTGTCACTTAAGGTTAAGCTCGTTAAAATAAGTTTGTCTAATGTTTAATTATTATTATATATGTGTCTATTTTGTACGCATACCGGTACAATAGTTTCAATATAGGATATTCGAAATTCAAGACTACTAAACATTTATATAAACAGAGCTGAAAACTTTAGAATGGGATATCCTTAATCCTGATCGGATAATTAATCTGGAGATTAAAAATGAGAGGAGAACAAGCAATATTTAATCTCGAGATTAAGAAAAAGAGTGGATTAAGCATTAATCCCGATATCCACCGTTCTAAAGTTTTCAGCTCAGGTCTACAGACTCCTTTGTGATCGGATTGTCAAGTTTGAGACCAATTTTAAAATCTACGTAGAATTTATATAAGCCCAATTTAAAGCTTGTCGATCTAAAAATAACAAATTTATAGGCTCCTAAAGTTTCCAACTGGAGCGAAGTAAAAAGTAAAAGATAATCTCCGTTTGCACAAGTTAATATTCAATGTTAGGTTCCAGTTTATTACAGTGCAATCGGTATTTTTAGATCTACAAGCCAAAGCCCAAAACTTGGGCTCATTGACTCGGAAATTGTACGTGGATATCAAAAATGGTCTCAATATCTCAATCCGATGTATGCATAGACCCTTACGTGCAAACAGAGATTGTCTTTATAAAATTGGGCTCATTCAATTGGAGACTGAACGTAGATTTTTAAAATGGTCTCAAACTTGAAATTCCGATTTTAAATGAGTCTGTAGACCCCTATTCCCCGTTTTTTGAGACACCCTGAATATATCATACAAAATAAAACTAGTTACAACACAGATGGTTAATTATTTGGGACATTTCATCTCCTTCAAACCAGGAACTTCAATTTTATTTTATCTAACAAATAATAATTCCTTTAAAAATAATTTTGATCTAAAATCTTTGCAAATTGTGTTTCACTTACAGTTTTGGTAGATTACTCAGATTACAAATACAATCTAGTGCATTGCAATTCTGTAAATAGTTTTGCCATTTAATTCTGCTGAGTTCTGACAAACATTGGAAATCAATTTGGTTACTCTTCTGTGAAGAATGAAAGAAGGATACATATCATATTATATTTAGCTAAAGTGCCCGGCATTTTAGAAACACTTAAAAAATAATTTAAATCTTAGGGAAAAAAATATTTCTGAAAAAAATTGTCTAGTCTTTGTTATCCCAGGATACTCATGGGTTCCATACTAGCTTTGGAACCCAGCAATGCCCAGGTTACTCATAGTTACTACCGCAGTTTACCCGCACTCGGTCGTAAATTACAACTCAACTTACAATCACAAAACCGAGCTTATAACGTTCCCGTGACTCTCCCGAGTTCCCCAACAAAAATTTGATGAAAATCGGTCCAGGGGTTCCTGAGTTATGATCGGACAAAAAATCAAACAGACTGACAAACAGATATATTTATGTACATATAGATGAGAGAAGAGCTTTGTTATATAGAAGATTATATTCAGGTGCACGGAATTGGAAAACCTATGGACGATATCACACCTCGTGGACCTAACCTTAAACTTAGAAAGAGGTAAATCATTGATTAATTGATTAATTAGTTGATTGAGTTGAATTGATCAATTGACTTTGATTGTCGTAATGAACTGATTGATTGAATTAATTAATTGTCAAAATGTGGCGGAAAGAGGCTATGTGTGTAATATCAAATGACTGTGTATGCAAAGACGGCAATGTCCGATTTACAACAGTACCATTAAAAGCTTCGTCTGATTAAGTATGAATTATGTTTTTTTTTAATCTGTTTATTTTAATTTGTGGTTTCTCTGCAAAGTTGACTTGTGCATTTCTAGCAGATAATGAGCAATAGTGAAATTGTCGAGAGTTTTCCATTCTGAAAAACTAAGTTGTCTTCCGCACATGTTTGTGATCAGGGTTTCAAGAGGCCATGTCCCTATGCAATAAAAAAATAGGAGTTTTTGCCAAATTTCTGGCTCATAGGTCTAAAAACGTCACCGCAATTCATATTTAGTATTTCTAAAAAGTCAAAATAGTTACAAAAAATCAGCTACTAAATATGTCAACTTTTTCTTCGATATTTTCAAATTTGTATCATTTAACCACTAAAAACTGATTTTTAAAAATATTTTTGGTCTCAATTATTATTGTTTTTCAGGTATCGTCAGATGATAGAGAATGAGCTTGAGTTTGACAGATTAGCTGAGACTACTGGAACAGGGTATATTAAAGGTAACATTAATTAACTCATCGATAGACAGACAGACAAGAGACTTGACATATTGACAGACAGACAGGCAAGAGACTGAAATATAGACAGACAGACAAGAGACTGACATATTGACAGATAGACAGACAAGAGACTGAAATATAGACAGGCAGAAAAGAGACTGACATATTGACAGACAGACAGACAAAAGACCGACATTTTGACAGATAGACAGACAAGAGACTGACATATTGACATATAGACAGACAAGAGACTGAAATATAGACAGACAGACAAGAGACTGACATTGACAGATAGACAGATAAGAGACTGAAATATTGACAGATAGACAGAGAAGAGACTGACATATTGACAAACAAGAGACTGACATATTGACAGACAAGAGACGGACTTATTGACAGATAGACAGACAAGAGACCGAAATATTGACAGATAGACAGACAAGAGACTGACATATTGACAGATAGACAGACAAGAGACCGACATATTGACAGATAGACAGACAAGAGACTGACATATTGACAGATAGACAGAGAAGAGACTGACATATTGACAGATAGACAGACAAGAGACTGACATATTGACAGATAGACAGACAAGAGACTGACATATTGACAGATAGACAGACAAGAGACTGACATATTGACAGATAGACAGACAAGAGACTGATATATTGACAGATAGGCAGACAAGAGACTGACAGACCGACAGGCACGAAAAAAAGAGATTTTAAATGTGGGAGGACATCAATGAATTCATATCGCCAATTAATGATTTTAATTAGGATTTTTTATAAGTACATTTTATTTTAATAGAAATACATAAAGAATAATGAGGATATAAAAGGAAAGGAATATGAGAAGGTCTCCTCTTGTGTTCCAGAATCCGACAAAACTGATTTGCGGATTTTGTGGTTTTCATCCTCTACCGTTTCCATTTTTTTCGGATCAGTTTGTATTATAAAGAATAGTCGAATATTTCAAGATTAAAAGTAGAGGGAGTCTTTAAAATTCCACGAGCAATACCGTGCACTCCATGTTTATGAAGGAATAATCAATGATTTAATATTAGAATTTGGAAATTTGGAAAATTCAAATCCCAATCGGTCATTAGCTCTCCTGAGGTCAAGTAAGGTTTCTCTACAAGTGGGCTTGATGGGGTTTTATTTAAAACGAACAAACTTTCTAGTAAAAATAAACATGAAAAGCATGCAAGTCAGTCCTTCATTCTGTTAAGAATTGCTTTTTGTTGTTTTTTAACACTTTTTAAAGAAAAAAAACATCTGTGCAGCTCTTTTTGGTCAGTTAGATTTTAGGACCAGGTATTTTAATCTCAGTTTGCTTATCAGAAGAAATGTTCTCTCTGAAGTACACGGTTACCCACAAAGGATGAGACTACGGAGACGATTGTACGGATTGTACATTATCTTACATTCATTGTTCCTTGTTGACCAAAACTGGAATATATCTCTGCTTAATCATTTCATAAACCATCAAGACTCAAATTGAATACAGAAACCAAATATCGAGCTAAAAATCGTCATTTGTTTACAGTTTAAGGTCTTCTTTACAGTCTCATCCTTTGTGGGTAAACCTGTAAAACACTATTATTCTCTGCAGCTAGGTGCACAGGCAATTCCAATCATAACTCATGAACCCCTTGATCTGAGTAATAAATGTACAAACTAGCAGCCTTTTTCTGTCTATTAGTGATCGATTAGGATAATTTCTCCAGTCACGTCAATGCCAAGTCACTTTTGCATATAACCCACAATTGGAAACAGTTGTAAAAAACAAAAACATGGATATCTAGTTCATACTTGACACAAAGCTTTTAAGGGTTCGGTTGTAGTTACGGCATTGTCATCTTTGCATGGATTTGAAATTGCCTTTCCACTCCCTCTAAATAAAGATAATGTTTGCAGGAGATGGAGATGATGATGAAGAGATGATGGACGAGGAGATGGAGGAGATGGAGGAGGAAGGGGAGGAGGAGGAGGAGGAGCTTGGGGAGGATGGAACTGAAATGGGCACCAAGACAATTCAGGTTCAGTTTAAATCCTAAAAATAGTTAAAAACCTTAAAAATTGGTTTATATTTTAGACTTGTTTAAACCCCTATATAAAACGGTGTCACTCCTTTAAAACTAATACAAATTTATAACCTACAAAAGTAGTTAAAAATCTTAAGACTTAAAATTTTTAAAAGTTATTTATTTCGAAATAACAGTCTAAATCTTAAAATTTAGCTATCCATTTCGAAATAACAGTTTAAAATCTAAAAGAATAGTTTATAATCTACAATTAGTTTAAAATCTTAAGATTTAGAAATTTTTATTTCAAAATAATAGTTCAAAATCTTAAGATTGAGATATTTATTTCGAAATAACAATTTAAAATCTTAAAGAATAGTTTAAACCCTACAAAAATAGTCAAAACCTTCAAGAAAAGAACCTACAAAAATACTTTAAAACCTAAGAACTGTTTAATTCCTACAATAATAGTTTAAAACCTACAATATAAAGATTTTTTTGTAGATATTCATAAAAAATATCGAATTCAAAAAACTACAAAAACTTGCTTCTTCGTTTACAAATGGTTTAAAAACCATACTTTTGCAAAACTAAAGCATGATAGATTTAACTGCAATTCCATGTCTCAATTCAACATTTTCATAACAATACCTGTCGTTTTCAAACCTTTTCATAAATATTAAAAATTGAACTTGTCAATTATAATTTTTCTTCAAGTCAAATATCATTTATAAAAATGAAGGTTTCCCTAATCGACATAATTTTTGTGTTTTTTTCCTTGATTATAATTAATGTGAAAAGCTTTTTAGTAAAACCTAAAACTAAAACTGAAACCTTATCATTTATAAAATGATAGGGTTTAAACTGTAAATACAATCTGTGAAAAAGTGTACAATGAGTACAGTGGACATTTCAGTACAGTGTACAGCATAATGTGCAGTACGGTTACTGCACACTGTACAATCAGCGTTTTTGTTAACTCTCCTTTCCAATTCCTGTAATATGCATTTTGTAGAAATACAATTATATAAATAAAGATAAAACTAAGTTAATTTGCTTTATTGGTGCATTTTGCTTTTGTATCAGTAAACGTCTATTATTGATGGCCAAAGGTTGAAATAGTATTCATACACTTGTTAAATGTAGGCTTTTAACATAAATTTAATGTATACAAAAAAAACATTTCAGGGTTCTCCCGGGTACCTAAGAGGTAACAGATTCATGAAGAGAACTAATTATTTGGTGTAGAACCTTCAAATTAGATAATTGAGAATATCGACATTTTAGATATTTAAAGGAAGAAGCATTCTTACAATTATGAACACACTGTACGCGAGTGTACACTCCAGATTTACAGGAATCCGAGGCAGTATTAGAGAGGGATATTTTACTCCTCGATCAACACTCAAAGTTTTCAAGGGTACTGTTGTAAATCGGGCATTGCCATCTTTGCATGGAGGGTCGATCATTTAAAATTACGCTTACAGTCCTTTTTAGATTTCTAAAGTATCAGGTCATCTTTCCCGTCTCATCTTTTGTGGGTGACCCTACACAAGTTTGAATGTTGAAATCTCTAAAAGATTATTATAGATACACACAAAATGCCGGTAATGAAAATAATTATCTCTTTATACAAGAGTAATCTATTGATAAGAAAGGAACTGAATTCTTGCCAAAAACTCAAGTTTTCTAATCTCTATATCTTTGTAACTTGATGGTGTAAAACTTTGATATTTCAAACTTGTTAAGATTATATATTTACTGATACTTTAGGATAAAATATATTACAGAATATATAGATATATTGAGAGTATTCTAGAACATCTTCTCTTGTTCCTGGTTTCTGTAAGACTGACTCCTGGAATCTTTTTATCTTTACCATTTTTATCCTCCCTGGATTTTATACTTTACGGATTTTACCCTTACCGGATTTTATCCTTCACAGATGAAACTTTCCCGGATTTTATCCTTTCCGGATTTTACCTTTACCGGATTTTATCCTTCATGGATTTTACCCTTCCCGGCTTTTATCCTTTCCGGATTTTACCCTTACCGTATGTTATCCTTCACGAATTTTACCCTTCCTGGCTTTTATCCTTTCCGGATTTTACCCTTACCGTATTTTATCCTTTTCGGATTTTATCCTTCCCGGATTTTACCTTTCCTGATATTGGGGATTCTTTAAATATGATCTCTTCAAACGTACGCTTAGACACATCTTTACAGTCTTTTACCGTTTTCATAAAATAAACTCTAGCAGACATAATAATATTATTGCTTTTGAAATTAGGTATTACAATGCTAATTCATAACAAAGACGATATCGAATTCGTCACTGAATTCCCATGTTTTTTGGGACACCCTGTAGTTTAATATCTAATAAATCCCATAATTGAATAAACTATAACATACTCGGCATTAAAAACTGTGAGGAAGACTATTTAAACGAAACTTAACATTATTTTATATATAAAAATGAACTCACCACGATGGTCTACGGAATACAATAACTTTATCATACGAAAAATCTGCATATACTGTTTACATGAAAGTTTAAACAAAGAGAATAAAATATTGTTGTCGTATAGCAGCAAGATTCTCAATAATGAACAGATAAACAACTGGATAACTCTCAAATCAAAACCGATAACAAAGAAAACTCTTTATTTCCTGAAAAATTGTATAAATAATAACATATAAATCAATACAATGAATTGTTTATAATGAAAAGATTCTTACAATCTATTTTTGGATGTTAAGGGTTAAGTCGTTGGACAGTCCAAAGACGTTTTTTTAACTTCTGAAAAGAATGACAATTAATTATTCACGAAAGTCACTAATTCTTTATGTGAAAATATTCTTTGTTTAACTTTTGAAAATGGATTCACAATGTTTTAAGATATTTACACTCCGATGGGAGAACAAAGGACCGAAGCCTAAAATTTTTTGGTTTGGATTTTAGTGTCTCCGAGAGGGGTTTCTAAGTTAAAGACGACTTTACATGTAGCATTGTTAATGGTTGACAAATAATATATTAGAGGGGAATTTAAAGAATCCCTCGGTATGAATTTTTTCAGTCCCTTTCAGCCTGAAAGGGAGTTCAAAGTGTACAAATCATGTAAATGTTCACAAATTATATGCATTAGAGTACATTAATACAGTATGTTCCCTAGACTATCCATTTCAATTTCGAATTTTTTAAAGCTGTTAAATAAACTTTATAATGAATTAGGTGAATAAAAAACATCATTTGATTTATAGTTATAACGGAAAATCATCGTTTGTAAAGTGATTTTACTGATTTGTTTTTGTTAAAGTAGTTTTATCAAAGTCTGTTTTAACTTTACGGTGCTTCCTTTTGAATAACAAAGCATGGGATTTTTACGCAACAAAGGTTCACAAGATCGGATCGATAACAATGATAACAATAATTGATTTGATTGATTTTAAGAGACTGATGAAATCCCTTTCACTTGACATAGATTTACTGATCTTGTTATGAGAACAATGACAGAGGATAGAGGATGAATGGAATATTAAGAGTAGATAGATAGATAAATAGTGAAATAAAGAAACCTGTAAACCTGTAAACCTGTAAACCTTAAACTTGCTGAAGGTAAAGCTATAAACCCGATGTTAAACTTACACTGTTAAAAATGTCATTTTTGATGCTATTTATAGCATGCTGTAATACGCTCTGACTAACATTAGATAAATGTTATCCTAACTGTTATCATAATTGTTCTTAAAATAATTTTTACAAAGTAACATGAGGGTAATGTCTGTTGATCTGATTGTAATAATCGTCGTCTTTATTTAGAGTAACGTAAATCTTATTTGAATGATACTTCCTTTCAATACGGGAAATGCCGCAATTATTTAAATATAAATAGTGCACGTTTAAGAAGTTGACGAAATTAAACTTGCAGTGAGTGTCGAGTATTAAGTAAAATTGATTAATGTACAGGTTGACCAGCTCACCCATCTCGGGAATCCCTGATGCCTTCAAAATACCAGGTGAATGCCCCCGGACCCTGTATATCAGGGCCCTATTTAAGCGTCAGGTCAAACTAGAGTTCCCACCACACTATATATACAACATAGAAAAATAGGGATAAATATTTTATCCCTGACTTATCCTCATGAGGATAACAACTTCATGTATATGTACAACATTACAATAAACTGAACTTAACTAACCTAATCCTTTGTTTTATCATATTTATTTGCTGCATGATAACCAGAAAACACTGACATAGGAAGACTACATTTTAGACTGAAGCAGATCCATGTAACTGAATAAGTGATTGAATAAGTTACTAATTTTTTTTTTTGCTTGTAACAACACTAAACACACTTTCTGTACCATAGTTTTCTTGTTCTTACTGAAGCAAAATATATAATTTTGATTAAACGAACATTACAATTTTATCCAAAAAAAGTTTCCATTTTAATGTTCATATGAAGAAATGAAAAATGTATCATATTAAATTGTTAATTAGTAGCTTAACCAGAGGATTTAGTCCAGGGGGGTGCTTAAAAATCTTTTTGGGTTTAGCCCCCCCATCCCTGGAAGAATTTGAGCCCCCCCTGGATTGCTAAAACTAACCTAAAACAGGGACTGTTTTATGAAAATTAAATACCACAATGAATTATCTGAAAGAATTTTGACATTTTAATACTTAAAAACAAAAAACAAATTACAAACTTACATATATCACTGTGAATACAGAGAGTATACAAGTTTACAGAGAGTATATAGGAATACAGAGAGTAGACAGGTTTGCAGAGAGTAGACAGGTTTGCAGAGAGTATAAAGGTTTACAGAAAGTATAAAGAGAGTTTACAGGTGTACAGAGATTATGCAGGTTTACAGAGAGTAAACTAGCTTGGGAACCCAGCTTGCCTGAGCCCGCGATTTAAAAACTTCGGCTCGAGCCGTAATTCCTTAAACCCGACTTTAAGACCCAATCTTCGACCCAACTCTGAGGACAGCTTGTGTCACGTGATTGACAGCTGCGAGATCTTAGGCTCGACTTAAGGAGTTAAGCCCAATGAAAATAAAACTGACCTTGGTTGGTTTTAGTGAAGAATAAGGCTCAATGTTGGGTCTTATTCTCATCAAAACCCAGAATGCGCCAATTCCAACTATGAAAATCCGCTAAATACAAAATTAAACCGGTTTTATAGAACTGAACTCTGTTGAAAATTAGAGCAACTTAAATCCGAAAGCCCGAGCCGTAAATAAGGCTCAACAACAGCTTAGACCTGAGTCGTATTTTCTTGAATTTTTTAAATCGCCGGCTCAGGAAAACTTAGCTGTAAAGTGAACCCACTCAACTAAGAATTTTAAACGGACTACAAAAATTTCCGTGGTTCTCCCCAATTAAAATTTGAGACGGATCGGTCAAAGGGGTCCTGGGTTATGATCGGACATAAAAACAAACAAACAAGAATTATCACTTTCTATTTTTAGATTCCAGCTTCAGAAAATAGCTTGGCCTGGAGTTTAGTACTTTTAAACCAAGCTAACACATTCCCGTGATTCTCCTGAGTTCACAGATCAAAATCTATCAGACCAACAAACAAACAAGATTACTATTGTAAAGATTACTACTTTATTTAGATATATACTAGCTGGTGAACCTATCTTTCCCTGGAAGCTAAGTTTCCTGTAAAAGTAAACCTACTTAATTAAGATATTTTAAACAAAGCCAAGAACATTCCCGTGAACCTCCCGAGTTTCCCAATCAAAATATGAGGCAAATCTGTCCAGGGGTTCATGAGTAATAATCGAACCAACCAACAAACAAACATCAAGACAAAAAGAGATTACTACAATTAAACCCTAAATATTTAATACATCGAAAGAATTTATGAAATGTCGTCTTGACAATTTTTCAATGGGTTTTATACTATTTACGAAAATAAATAAATAGCCATGAATATGCGGGAACAGTTTTAAAGAGCTCCATATCATTAATTAGTTAAAAAACTAAATATCTGCTACATTTTAATATCAGAATGTGAAGAATACGACATTTGATTAATTCTTTTATAGCTTATTTAGGGTTTAACTGTTTTACATTTATCTAATATTATTAGCCAAATTTTCTGGATTTCGTATTTTTTTAATTTTCATAAAAATTTTAAAAATAAAAAGATAATTATGAAAACTGTAAAGATGTGAAGCGAAAATTATTTCTTATTTTTTATAAAAGTTTGTTAATTTTACTTTTCTCGGTGATGTTGGTCTGATTGCATACCAATAAATGTCAAAAAATCTGAACTGAGCATCAGGTCCTTGTTTTTTGTGGTAACTCACATGACCCACATGTTTTAGCACACACTTTTTACAGCTAGTTGTAACTTCCAACATTGTTCCCACCTGATTATGTGTTAGAAGTGAGGTTAAAATGGTCGAACTGAGATTAAATAAAACTCAACTTAAGTAAGTAACCATCAATGTTTTGTATATTTAAAATTAAATTTATTATCTCATAAATATTCACATATACAATGATAATATATAACGAGGTCGGAGACTGAAAACTTCTTTTCTAAATGCTAATAGTTTGGTGGATTTCTCTCATCTTGTTGGAGGATTTTCTCATGCTAATGAGAAAGACGACATTGGGTCCGGTAAACTACCTCCTATACGGGAATCCTGTGTCTCCTACCTTGTATCCCTGTCTCTGGCAGTATCCGTATTCACTACATACAGGCCAAGCAACGGGGCAGTCAGCACTAGTTTTGCAAGATCCTTCTCCATCTCCTTGCATGGATTCTTCATCATTGGAATGTTCTTGACCTCCATGTCCAGTCTGCCCATGACCTTCATGCCCAGTCTGCCTATGACCTTCATGTCCAGCCTGCCCATAATCTTCATGTCCAGCCTGCCCATGACCTTCATGTCCACCATGTTGCCCATGTCCACCACCATGTCCATGTTCAATATCCCGGACCCCTTCTTCGCCAATTTGATCTCTAACAAGGGAAGAAGAAAGTTCTTGATCCATACCTGGAGAAGGGGCTCGTTGGTCCAGCCCAACCTCTCCATTCATGAGTCTATCACCTACTGCAGGTCCTTGATATTTACCAGGAGCACGCTGATCTAGTCCTTCGTTCACATCAGGGAACCGTCCTTGCTCCTGTCCTTCTTTCATATCAGGTAACCGTCCCTTTTCAAGTCCTTCAGGGACTCGTCCTTCATATAGCTCAGGGGTGCGTCCCTCTCCCAGTATAAGAAGAAGGAGAGGAGTCTCTCGTTGTCCCTCCTGCTGAACAGGAACTCGTTCTAATCCAATACCTTGTTGAGCAGCTGCTGCACTCAGAACACTTAACAACACAACCAGCTTCATCCTAGAATACAAACTTAGTAATTTATGGACAAGCACCGCCTGGGGGGAGGGGCGCTGTAACAAAAGTCAGAATTCGTATGTCAAAAATATGTTTTTAAAAATATGTTTGTCATAATTAAAAAAGTTATAATTTACATTTTTTTTTATAGATTTCATAATTCATAAAAAACAAACGTCATATGTTTCATTTGTCATAAATACGTTTTTCATAGTATACAAATCATACATTTGTCAAAATCATATTTTCATTTTCATTTTGTTATATTTTCAAATATGTTTACAACCATGAAAATATATTTGTAATACAAGATTGGCTATTTAACCGACATATAGCAATAGCATATGGCAAGGTGGACTGGCTAGAGACTTTGGATAATTCAGCCTATCTGATCATTCATCAGGCAACAAAAAAAATTAAAGTTTAAAAGAATAAGTTCATAAATTAAATTAAAAAGGACTTTTATTACATATAATTCATGATCTGAGTTTGTTTCCCTTTTTTCATTATGACAACCGATTTTCTTGTTTTTTTTTAAAAAAGTTTTGTTGTTTATTTTCTATTGATTTTTTAAGCATTTTACTACTGATTTTTGAGTTGTGTGCAGCACTGAAGGGGATCCAGCACAGTCCGAAATATATTTTCAGCAAATCTGAAACCAGTGCCAGTTTTTACTCTGTCAGGTTTGAAGCATCATCTAAACCGAATATAAAAACTTGGATAGATTATGACAAATTTATAATTTGTAATACTATAAAAAACGTATTTATGACAAATGAATAATATGACTTTTGTAATTCACACCAATTTCCGGAATTCAATGACGTTTTCAATTCGTCTCTCAAATCCCAGTTTTAGATATCAAAAAAATTATGAAATATTTCGTAAAAACTTCAAATTAAATGTTGTTAGTTAAATTATTTCCTAACTACGATGAACTGGCTGATCATACAGGGTGTCCCAAAAATATGCCAATCGGAAGACGACATTAAAGCAATATTATGCGTAATCGATGTTGATATTATGCAAATAATTGTATCAGTATCTTTAAAATCAACTGCACAATGGTTGTGTTACATGTTCAATGGGAAATTTGAAATGAAAAACTTTAGTCTAAAAGTCGTCTTCCTATTCCATAGTTTAAAGAATGTATTTAGCTCAAATGCCACAAAGAATTTTAAAACTTTACGCGGGAAAATTTAAGCTTTATTTTCCCATCATATTGCAATTTAAATTATATAAAAATGCAAAATCTAAGTGCCTTGTACCTATTATTATTGACATTTTGTTTATTAACAAAAAATAAATTTAAAACAAGCACGGTATTATCTGATGAGTTTAAATTGATAAAAAAACCTGAAAAATAAAAGCTCAAGACCTTCTCAGCTTGCAGTTGTTAAAATTTAAAGGGACAGACCGGCTATGTAAGGTAGTTAAACCTGGTAAGCAGTGTTGTTGAAAAATTCTTTAGGATTCATATATAAAACGTTTCCGCGATATATAAGTACTGAGTTTGAGTGTATAGTCAACATTCAAAATCATGAATTTGGGTGGGTACGTTTTCAGAAGTTTTTTTTTTTAATTATTAAATAACGACGACGAAAAATAAAGTAAAATTTATACAGTTAACTAACTAGATGGTTAGAAACATATTTCTCAAAAGAAATTTGTCAATAAATCAATGCAAAAACCTTGTGAAAATGCGCGTATAGGCAGGCTCTCTGCTGTTCCAGTTGGATCGCTTTACGTCGGGAAACCCGTCGGTCGCGGGGTGCAATTTAAATCAATTATTTCATTTTCACCATTATAATGAATTTCTTATTTTCTATGTCGTCTTTTGAATGAGAATTCCAGAAAATCTTTTTGAATAATGAGAGATTATAGAAACTAATTATTGAATAAGATTACTATATTTTCGATGATAACATAAATTTTTATTTAATTATAGTTTATTGTAGAATTTTGTTTACATTTTTTGTCGTCGTTATTTAATAATTAAAAAATAACAATTCTGAAAACATATCCACCCAAAAGTACGATTTTGAACGTCGACTTTGCGCTCAAACTCAGGATTTACAGATCTTTTTCAAACGATTTAAATGAATCCTAAAGAATTTTTCCATAACACCATGCTTACTCAGTTTAACTACCTCACATAGCCGGTCTGTCCCTTTAACAAGAAAGACATTTTATGAGATTAAACCATTCCACAGTTTTGCGGTTAGCTCTGTATTTGTTGAATATGGGGTTCCCTAGTATTTAATGAAAATGTAGAAGTAGAAGGAGTAGATACCTGTTATTTTGGGATTTTAATAACACTGGTTAGACATATGAAAAACTACTTGTTTTATAGGCGACTAGATGACCGCTAATCCTCCTCACCCCTACGCACGCTGCACGCAGTAAAATGAATGCGTTTAAATTCCACGAAATATTGCGCTGTTATTAAAAGGTGAATTAGAATGCATATTAATCCATACAATGGAATTACGTATTAGAAAACCAAACTGAAAAGTTTAATTCGGACAATTCCCTCCATTTTTCTTAGATAAATCACAATTTAAAATAATCAATTTTTAAGTTGAAAACATGGAATTCACATTCATTTTTGATCATACAAAGCTTTTAAAGGGTGAGTTGTTGAAACGTTAGAGGTTTACAATTTTCAAAAATGAGTTTGCCGTAAAAACTGTGAAGTGTCGCAACGCCTGGGCCTTTGATTTTACCATTCTAACTCCTATTTTGTAGCCCTGAACATTTTTTAATGAACTATATACTGTACATAACCTGTACATACGCTGTGATTTGTACATTCGTTAATTAAGGTTCTTTAATTTTTAAATATTGTTGAATATATTTTAAATATCAATCGGGAGGACAAACAGTGGTAGGCGATTGTATCAATACAATGAAGACGACTTTCGATTTCAATTTATATCAAACTTCTCATCAGCATGGATACACTTAACATGGAAACAAAGAAAAGCTGTCGATTTAAAAAGCTTCTCTTTGATTTCTGTATACTTGTTATTCGAAAAAAGCTTGTTAACAATAAAAACTTATTGTATTGATATAATCGCTTACCACTGTAATGTACAAAAATGGTAGCATTTCTCTTAAGTCTGGAGAAGAGAAGGATTCGAAGGAAGAAATAGTTTTAATATTTAATAATTTTGTTTAGTCATGAATTTTCAAAAGACAAAATAATGTATTTCGTTGATTTAAAACAAAATAAAAATATTTTACGTTTTTAGGAATAAAGCTTTAATAGATACTAGATGAAGGGCCCGGCGTTGCCCGTGGAATAAAATTTTTTTTAAAAAAGGTTCAATTTTTTAGCTTATTACACCCCCCGGCCAACCATTCGTGTTTACAAAAAATGTCAGCCCAATCGGTCCAGCCGTTTGGCCGCTATACGCAACATATATATGAAAGTCTTATTATATAGATTGTAAATTGCAAAATGTATGACGGATTGGTAAAATTCAATACACTAATTGAGCTAATATCATTTACACTTATAAAGACGATATCATGGCAGTTGTTGTTTGTTGAATACGTTCTTCGTCGATAATTCTTTTTATTTAGAAAGCGTACATACCTTTCAATTTCAAATTATGATGCTTTTGCTTTACTTAGGTACCTTGATCCAACCCAGTGTTCATAAATAGGCAAAAATAATTCAGTATTTAGATAAAGGCAAAAATGATCCACCAAACATGTGACTTCAGAATTTTTTTCTCTTATTGTGACTAGAGGTCTATCTATGTGGGGAAGAGTGAACAGATAAAAAATTATCCATCAACCTGCCTTTTTAAATTTGAAATACTTACAAGGAAGTTTGGTTCTGACTGGTGGAAGTACATTGTGTCAAAAACGTGAATGCCTGTTCAGGGTTAAAAGACATAGATAGATAGATAGATAGATAGATAGATAAATATTTGACTAAATACAATTTCAATTGCATAATTTTTGCATTTTAATTTAGCCAGGCCCTCTCTAACCATTGTTGGTTGTTTTGAATGAGAGGCCCTTCTGCAGCGATACATACATGTTCAATTTAAATAAAACAAAATAAAACAAAAACAATTTAAAACTAAAGGAAAAGGAGGAAAATTAAAAGTAGAAGACAGAGGAAAGGTATTGAAGAATACAGAGGAAAAGAAGAAGAAAGGATCGTAGGGGTGGACAACCCAGCACACAAAGCATCCTATCCCGATTGGGCTATTTTTGTCTAATATAGATTGGGGGGGGNCCAAAAAACATGGGAATTCAGTGACGATTTCGATATCGTCTTCGTTATGAATTAGCATTGTAATACCTAATTTCAACAGCCATAATATTATTATGTCTGCTAGAATTTATTTTATGAAAATTGTAAAATATGTGTCTATAATGTCTCCGCAAGATGAACAGTTTAGACGGACAAGTTTACTCTGTTTGTATATACTGTAATTTTCTTGTTTTACTAAGAACAACCGTATACAGTCAAAACATAAACAAACAAAATGTGAACATAGCAGACGAAGCTCCTACAGATTACAGCTTTCTCAGTAGGTTTCACTATACTAAATCAAAGAATTATTTGAAAAGACGATATCGAATTCGTCACTGAATTCCCATATTTTTTGGGACACCCTGTTCATGTCCCTAGTCCAACTTTTGAAGGCCTGCTCATTAAAATATTAGACCTCTATCTTTAATGGTAAGGGTGCAAGGGAGGATTTAATTTTTTTCAAAAAGTACGTTGGAAAAATGTTAAAAAATAAATATTTTTACTTTTGACAAATGCTAAGAAGTTAATAACATGTTTGTTATTATATCCATTTTTCAAGGGCTTTTCAAGATATAAATAGCTTTATTAAAAAAGTTATTGACCATTTCTTTTTTTCATACACCGACCCGCTGTTTGTTCGCAAAATTTATTCACAACTATGAAGTTGAAAAAGAAAAGAAGTTTTAGAATTCTAATGTCAGCTGTTGTTAAGTTATTTAGAAGAACCACAGCGGGGGTCCTGGACCCCCCCACACCATTATGATGGGGTTAATAAGTAGTTCAATCTTTAGATGGTTGTATTTAAAAATATTTACCATGAATATTTAAGAGAAAAAAACTGGTCTTAGAAGTCTCATCGTTTGTGGGTAACCCTGCATCATAATTTCGTAACAAATAATTTAAAATAGTATTATTGCTTAAACTTTAAACTTAGGAATCCGCGAAAAAATTCTAAAAAATGTTCAAATTTCTAATTTTCAATCAGTACAGTCTGCAAGATTTCAAAAACATACAAAAATGATAGCAGTTTTGTTAATTGTTTCTGTTGGGAACAGATGGCGTCTAAAGCAAAAATAGTTTTATCTTCTACGAATAATCATATTCCAATCGTAACTAGTTCCAAGGGACATATTATTGCAGTTTTAGGTATGTCCAATTTACAACCTACCCTCTAAACAAGTTGATGGCTGGCCACTATTTTACTTGAATTTAATGTTTCTTTATAAAAAATATGGTTCTCACTTTTTCTGGAAATAAACATTTGTAATAAATATATAAGCTCAGTAATAAGATTAACATAATAATAGCTTCAATTACTTAACAATCTATTTCTTATTTCTTCTAATTTTAGAAACACTATCTCATATGTTTGAGATGGGTTGGTAGTAGACAAAGATGATTATGCTTTATACATTGTAAATTTCTCAATGTTTCGATATATGTTTGTTGTGAAGTTATTGCGTACAGCATCCCCAAGTGATATCCCTATAGGAGCACATCTCACTATTCCAGATTTGAGTATGTTTCTATCATCCACATATTTTATACTGTAATAGAACACATCCTTTGTTTCCTCTCCACTGTGGTGCATGATGTAGAACACCCACTTTCCATAGACAACACAATTCTTGATTATAAACCAGTCTCTGGATTCTTCCAGCTTATAAACTACATTATAACAATCATTAGTAACTATCACCTCTGTATTCAGCTTCAGATGACACTCATTAAACTTAATAGAATCACAACTTTTGATGTGCTCAATCATGTTTTCTATGGGAATGTTCCTCTCACAAATACCAGGACAAACTGGATTAACAACTTCAAAATCTGCTTTGCCTTTCATTTCCTTCATCAAACTCAATTTCTGTTCTGTGTTCTTAATAAATTCTTCATGCTGGGATTCCAAATTCTGAATCTTTCTATCCTTTGTCTGTAGATCATGTTGCAGATCTAACGTTAGGTTTAAGGCGTAACCTTAACCTTGAGTCTATACTTAAAAATACACAGTGCTCACAGGATGTTCACAAAAAATACAAACATATAAATACATTTTAACTATTAATAAAAGCAAAAATATCAATTCTTAAAGAATCTGTTACATTCGTTTGTGAATTTTACAAAAAAGGAGTTTTAGTTTATGTAAACACCCAGCAGAGTTCCCATATACAGAAAAAATTGATTCCAACCATGATCTGACATTCTTTGTAAAAATACGCACTTTGAACTCCGTTACAGTATAAAAAATTTAAGAAAATATTTAAGTTACTAGATCCATTTAGCAAGGTTTTTTTAAACAAGCAAATCTTAGATCTGTATCTAAAATAATAAAAAGTTATTGACTATTTTTTTTAAACAAATACAAGCAGTTTCAGTTTGACCGTCCTTTAAACTACCCTATGCATTAAAAAAGATATGGGCTTTGTAGTAGAGTTGAAAAGAATGAAGAAGTATGAACGCTTTAACGCATATTAGCCGT
The DNA here is from genome assembly GCF_000591075.1 of Eurytemora carolleeae. NCBI lineage: Eukaryota > Metazoa > Arthropoda > Copepoda > Calanoida > Temoridae > Eurytemora > Eurytemora carolleeae. The sequence goes on along the minus strand of NW_019397037.1, from coordinate 61,946 downwards.
ATTTAATCTGATAGGGTTTATCTACTAAACGTTTTTATTGGTTTAGATGGTGAACGTTGTATCCTCAGGTCAGTAGAAATATTGCATTCAAGAAAAATATTCAACAAAAAATTTAAAAAAAATATTGGGGTCTGTTCATAAAAAGAAACTTGATATTAGACAACAATTAAATAATTAACTGTAACCTTGTTGACTTTAAAAGTCACTATAGTAAAATAAAGAGATCTAAAAATGGATATTTCTAACATTTATTTAAAAAACGAAAGTTTTGAAATATTTGCATTTAAGGCGGAGTTAAAATTGGTTGATTTAGAAATTAACAAAGGAATTAATGATGAATATTTGTGGGTACTTCATGGGAGTGATGTAGAGCTTCATGTTGGTGGAGCAGATCAACAGGAACTGGAACAACAGGGCTTATCCAACCTAGTAGGCAGAGATCGCGGCTTTATCATGCTGGATTTGAGCGATGATGTTGTCTCTGGAAGTGGAGTGCATGGTAAGCCTGTCTGCTGCTAATTGAGTATCTGCGTCATCATCATAAAGGAGTCAAGAGGCTCCCTGTGTCAGAGCTGTTACTAGCTCAACTCTCCTAACCTGACTGAGCTGGAATGTGTAGAAGGTGAGGCGGGGAAAGAAGGAGCGAGGGTTACATGTGTGGGCTTCATGGCGGAAATGGATCTTGTGTATACACACATCTTGAGAAAAGGCTACGGCATTTGAGTCGGAAAAATCGTCTTCCTTATATTTCGAATTTGTGTTAACAAACCTACTTTACTTTTAACAATAAAGCAAAACAATCAAAACGAAAAGGTTGTGACTAATTTAAACTTTAAAATTTTAAACAAAAATTATAATTTATACAAAAACTTCTCAGATTATTAAGAAGAAAAAAAGTTTTATAATTTCAGATAAAAATAAAGCTAAAATTTGTAATTAGAATATTTTTTTACGAAACGAACTTTTGTTTTTGTCCCAATATCAGAGAAGCAGTCAGTTGCCGCTGCTTCTGGATCAAGAGCTGACATCAAAATGTCAAACCTCTCACTTCAAATAATTTAAAATTTGTATAAAAATGTTTCTTGTTTGTGCCATAGGTGGACTTCTAATGTTAGGTGACTGTATACAGCAGTACAGAGGTATTTTAATATGTTTTCTGATGGAAAATTGTGTTGCATCAAGCGATTTTTTCATCCAAGGATAATGTTTTCTTATCTATATTTGCTCACATTTTTATAGTGTAGAAGAGCGTTTTTCTTTATATAACTTTAATTAACCAATACANATCGCATTAAGCCTATACCCCCTTTCATTTTTCGCGAACACTCCCTTTAACCAAAACAATTTATCTTTAATTAACCAATACAATTTATCTTTATGTAACCAATACAATTTATCTTTTTTTAACCAATACAATTTATCCTCATTTAACCAATACAATTTATCTTTATGTAACCAATACAATTTATCTTTATTTAACCAATACAATTTATCTGTATTTAACCAATACAATTTATCTTTAATTAACCAATACAATTTATCCTCATTTAACCAATACAATTTATCTTTATTTAACCAATACAATTTATCTTTATTTAACCAATACAGTTTATCTTTATTTAACCAATACAATTTATCTTTATCTAACCAAAACAATTTATCTTTACTTAACTTTAATTTTAGAATATCTGCAAGACGCAAAAAAGAATTACGATTATGAACGCACAGGTAGGTACAATAAAATTATACTGTGGAGGACCAGTTTATTCATATATATTTATCATATTTATCCCTGTTTATGTTTATGTGGAAGTTGACCAGTTCCTGTCAACTCCCTCTTTGTGCTTTACTATACACATTGTACGCAAATATATATTCAGACATCTAGTGTTCTCTCTCTTGAGTAGATCTAGTTTCCAACCTTTACAGTGGTGACCCCGATGTTGAAATTTTCACGCAGCCACTATTCACCTACAAACCTGAAATTATACCCATCACCGTCCCTGTATTTTTCATACGGAGCTATATAGTAGGGTCCCTGTTTGGTTCGACTTTATTTATTTCAGTTCTCCTGGTTTCTCGCTGCCCAGCAGTTTGTTTTCAGCCTGGAGACTGAACAGAAGTACATGATGTCTACAGAACCCGAGGAGCCCCGTCTGACCGCCGTTTCCATCAAGCTACCACCAATCTGGACTGGGGGGGCCGAGGCCTGGTTCAACCAAGCAGAGGGTCAATTCATTACCAAGGGAATAACAGCCAGTATTACAAAGTACTACTATGTTATTCAGGCTTTCTCTCAGGAAATGTCTAGACAATTTTACGATCTCTTGAGGACCCCCCCCCCTGCCATCCCTTATGAAACACTTAAAACTTGAGTCCTTAAACATTATTCAATGACGGACTATCAGAGGTTTGAGTCCATCATGGCACTCCCATTCTCTCCTGATGAGCGTCCCTCTAACCTGATGAACAACATGCTTTCTTTAATGCCAGATGGTTACACCCCTGATTTTATTTTTAAAAGTCTTTTCCTGCGTCGCCTTCCTCACGAAATTAGGGTTTTCCTACTGAAGAGCATGGACAAGGACCCTCGAGAAGTAGCCAACGAAGCTGATGAGCTATGGCAGGACAGGACAGGAGCGGTGAACAGCTGCACCAACCTCGAGGATGATGTCAGGATGGAGGATGTGAACGTCCTTAGGAACCAACACTCAAACCCTCAGCGACGACATGTGCTTGGCAGGCAGCAACAAAGACGACAGTCAGACAACTCTCAGATGAATCCCTCTTCATTCAACACTCACACACAAGGGGAGCTTTGTTTCTATCATGATAAATACGGAAACAAAGCTCAGAAGTGCAGGTCTCCATGTTTGTTTCCGGGAAACGGGATGTCCGGCAGGAGAAACTGAATGCTCTACCTGCCGGGAACCTTATTTACCTTCAAGATGATCTAACCTCCAGAAGATTCCTGGTGGACTCTGGAGCCTCCGTCTCTATTTTCCCTCACCATGGGCCCCCGCCAAAATTCCCCAAGCTCCGCCTCCAGACAGCTGATGGTTCCCATGTATCGTGTAATGGAGAAAGATTAATCCCACTAAGATTTGGCTCCACCTCTTATGAATGGAGTTTCCAACTAGCTCCAGTCACTGTTCCTATTCTGGGAGCTGATTTTCTCCGCCACTTCCGCCTTTTAGTCGACATGGCTGGCCAGAGAGTTTTAGATGCCTCCACCCTTCTCACCATTGGATCCAATGCAGCTAGCCTCTCTGAATCTAACACTCTCCGCGCCACTCTGCTATCAACTCCTGAACCCATCCGCCAGTTACTTGCTGAATATCCAGATGTTTTATCCACTGACGGGTTTTCTGCTGCTCCACCATGACATGGGATTTTCCATCATATCAAAACCAACCCTGGACCTCCAGTTTTTGCCAAGGCTTGCCGTCTGGATCTGGCAAGATGGCAATTGCCAAGGCAGAGTTTCTCAAGATGGAGGCTGCTGGGATTATCCGCCGCTCAGATTCCCCATGGGCCAGTCCACTACATATGGTTCCTAAGAAAGACGGTTCATGGAGACCCTGTGGAGACTACAGGCGCCTCAACAACCAAACCATTCCAGATCGGTATCCGTTGCCAAATATTGCAGATTTTGGTTCCCAACTCCATGGTTCCACAGTTTTCTCCAAGCTTGACCTCCAGAAAGGCTATTACCAGGTTCCCATGAGCCCTGAGGACGCAAAGAAAACTGCCATCATCACACCATTTGCAATTTTAAGTGGAAACAACCATATTTAAACCGCGGCTTAAATTTAAACCGCCGCTTAAATTCTTTAAATTCGGCCACTGCTATATCTAAAACAGATTATTATTTTAAGACAAAAGGTGTCTAGCATGGTAAGTAAGATATATATTATTGAGACTTTTCCAGAAAACTTACGCAATATGCTTAAAGATCCGGTGCAAGAAGCTGTGGAAGGGTCAATTAAAGATCTTGAAAACTTTGACTTAGCTATAAAGCAACTATTTCTGGCTATTAGGAAGGAAACAGGCAAATTAAGGGGAATCATTAGGACAATTGATCTGAACTCCACCCTGCCCAGAAACTTGAAAGAGCTATTTAAAGGGAGCCCATTCAAAACATAACGTCACTAAACATAACTTTTCAAAACTTATCGGCAACAAAACTCATCATCACAAAACTTATCTAACTTCAAAACTTATTTAACAACAAAACTTATCATAACAAAACTTATCAACTTCAAAACTTATTAAACTCAATACTTTCAATCATGGAAATGTTCCAACAATTGTTTAAAAATAGTTTCCCAGCCCCTTTCTCCAAGATTGAGGCTAACTTTGTGCTCTCTCAGAAGGATGATGGAATCTAAAGGTCACATAACAGAGAAGCCTTGAAAGTGTGCATGTGCAAGCTGTGATAGTGTACCCTTGAACTCATGTCTGTTCAATATTGCCTACCTGTTTACAGATGAATAATGATTTATATATGTAAATTCTGAGTCAAGTTTCAGTTGTACAAAGTTTAAAAATGTTTTAAAAAATAAATTTTGAAGTTATTTTAATAAATTTTGAGTATGATATGTTTTGGAGGCTGATAAGTTTTGTAGTTTCACAAGTTTTGTAGTTTGAAAAATTTTGTGATGATAAGTTTTGTTTTGATAAGTTTTGTTGTTAGATAAGTTTTTTTTGTTAGATAAGTTTTGTTTTATTAAGTTTTGTGGTGATAAGTTTAGTGACAATATGTTTTGAATGGGCTCCATTTAAAGATATTGAAGATATAGTAAGAAAGGTAGGAAATCTACTCTTGAGAATGAGAAGAAAAGTAAATAACGAAGATAGTTTTAAAAAAACTAGTAGGGATACAAACAAACAGACAGACAAGCCAAATTTATATATAGATTACATAGATAATACACATTAAATATATTGATTATTCAAAAGAAAAATTATCACATAGATTAAATAGATTGTACATCATTTACCATTGTTTGTAGATAGGATAGCATTTTTAAACTGTTACCATTTTCATTTTTATCTGAAGTGAAATCAGAGGATCAACCTAAGAGCAGGGATCATTAATGATGATTTACACAGAGAGAAGGAGAAAAATATTATTTCATACTCTTATGCGCTCTATAGATTTTCACCTTCCTATGAGCCTCAAGAGCAGCAATCTGCTCAGGACTTAGGTTCTTTGTCCCTGGGGGGGGGGGGGCAGCCACCTCTGGTTCGGGAGGAGCTAGGTCAGTAGGATCATCACCAACAGCTAAGAGCACCTGGTATTCAGGAGTCTTCATAAACAGCCAAGCTTCCTTAAAACTTATAAGAGTCCCTTGCTTGGCCATATACTCCATCAGAACTTTAATTTGGTAATGAACACATCAACACATGCAAACTAGGCATAATCATTTTTATAATGTTTAGGAGGACTCTGAGTAGGAAGCTGATGTGTTGGTTCAAGTGGAATCTGAAGATGAATCGGATCAGGATAATTCAGGAGATAATAAATCTTCTATTATAGATTGCTGCAAGAAAGGAACCTGCAAGTAATTATGCAGCCATCCATGGATTAGGAGAAGATATTAGAAAAGAGTACGAGAAAATTAGTAAATATAAATGCTGTATGAGCAGAAGTAAAATTGAAATCATAATTAAAGAACTTATTGAAATGGCTTTGATAATGTGCACATTTTTATATAGACACATACACAGATAAAATATTGCATCAAAGTATTTTGCCTTGAAACTAAGATAGCCCATGAAAATTTTCCTTGTGAAAGAATATCCTGTGAATTTTTAATAACTATTTTTTAATGCTCAATTTGTAATCATCGTAGAATTACAAACTTTAGGAACCAGTATTACACTCTAAACTTTCAGACCAAACTGAGCAGAAAATGGCTGGGATCTAGACCCAGGACAGGAAGGGGATCCAATAAGGTTCATAGAAGACAGAGTAATATTTTCTCAAGAAATAAGAAGATTCTTTAGGGGTGCTATGGAAACGCCTCAACACAGAAACGTCTCAACACGGAAATGCCTCAAAAACCGGTTTTGAGGAATTTCCAATTTATTTTGGGAAATCCCTCAAAACTGGTAAATGTTGAGGGATTTCCGAATATTTTTGAGGTGTTTCCTAATATTTAAAGTTGAGGTGTTTCCTCTTTTTTTGAGGCGTCTCCGTTTTTTTAAAAAAGTTTTTAAACTTTATTTTGTTGAGGTGTTTCCTCTTTTTTTTGAGGTGTTTCCGTTTTTTTTTCAGGCTTTTCCGTTTTTTGAAAAAACTTTTTAAACTTTATTTTGTTGAGGCATTTCTGTTTTTTTGAGGTGTTTCCGTTTTTTTTGAGGTGTTTCCGTTTTTTTGAAAAAAACTTTTAAAACTTTATTTTGTTGAAACATTTCCTCTTTTTTTTAGGCGTTTCCTATTTTTTTTTTCCGTTATTGAAAAAAAGTTTTTAAACTTTATTTAGCTGAGGCATTTCCTCTTTTTTTTGAGGCTTTTTTGCTTTTTTTTGAGGCGTTTCCGTATTTTGAAAAAACTTTTAAAACTTTATTTATAAAAACTAAAAATAATCAAAAATGATGAAAATTTGCCTGCTAATGCATCCAATTTATCTTTTTGATAATTTCCTAGAAAATTGGTAATTGTATTCAATGCAATAGACGGCGTTTCTAATTAAGTTTAAATTTTTAACAATGTTATTTAAAAATGTCTGTCTGATTGGTAATGTTACAACGTCTATACGCAACATCCTCTATACTGAACTTCCAACCAACTAATTTCCCGACCTACAACAGCTGTTGATCGTTGCACATTTTTTTTCTTTAATCCGACCTATACAGGCATGATAGAGTTCTAGCATGTGCTGCATGGAGCAAGTTGATTTAGAAGGCAGCGATATACCCTTTTTTAAAGTCAGATATGTTATACACTTTAATTGTTTTAGGTCGGATGTACACTTTTTGTAGGTCAGATGGTACCATCAATTGTAGATTGGATGTACACTTTTTGTATGTCGTATGCACAACTTCTGTAGGTCAGATGCACACTTTTTATAAGTTCCCAAGTAACAAAAGTGAGTAATTTCATCAGATTCTCCTACCGTGGTGACTTTTTTGGAAGAATTTTTGAGGAATTTCTCAAGAATCCTTGCCTGTAACTGATTCCTTGGAAATTCTCAAAAAATTCCCTGCAGAATTGGTCCCTAAGATGATAGATTTTTGTGGGATCACAGTTTTGAGAAATTCAGAAGAAATTCCCAGGAATTTTTCCCCACAAAATTCCTCAGAATTTCTCCGGAATCCGGAAATTCCTGAGAAATTCTTGGGACTTGGTCACCATGTTTACGGATTTTTAGGGGAATTTATTATGAGAACAGAAATCCCTCATAGTACGAGAATAAAAAAATGTACAATTATTTTGAGAAATTAAAATGAAATTTCAATTTTTTTAAAAAAGTAAAAGCACCTAAATAATGTGTTGTTTGAACAGTCTTTAATAAAAAAACAGAAACGCCTCTAAACTGTTCGGAAAAATGTGCGGAAATGTCTCAACTTTATGTGTAGTTTTAAAAGCCTTTATTGAAAAAACAGAAACGAAATTTTCGGAAAAGGCTCCTCTATAATGAATTTAAGAAGTTATCTAAAAAGACAAACTCTTCCAAAAATTCTGGAAACCCATAAAGAAAAAGAGAAATCGACTCTACTAATTGAAGCTTTGAATTTTTTTTTAAACAAAAACTCATCAAAATAAAAAGAGTTAACACCTTAACTAAATGAAATTTTTAAAAATACGGAAAAACCTCAAATATTTTGCCTAAAAAAAAAGGAAAAACCTTAACTAAAATTTATAAAGTTTATAAAAATACGGAAACCACTCTAAAATTAATAAATGAAGTTTTAAAACATACGGAAATGCCTCAAAAATTTTACAGAAACGCCTCAAAAAAAAGAGGAAACGCCTCAACAAAATAAAGTTTTAAAGTTTTTTCAAAAAATGGAAATGCCTAAAAAAAAAAACGGAAACGCCTCAAAAAAAAGAGGAAACGCCTCAACAAAATAAAGTTTTAAAACTTTTTTCAAAAAACGGAAACGCCTCAAAAAAAAACGGAAACGCCTCAAAAAAAAGAGGAAAC
>NW_019397037.1:47571-53739 GCF_000591075.1 Eurytemora carolleeae | reverse complement strand
GCTAAAGATTTACAATAGAAACCCCAAAAAAACTGGGTTTTGAGGGATTTCCGTTTTTCTTGCAGAAATTGCCGAAACGCCTCAAAAAAACAGTTTTTGAGGGGTTTCCGCTTTTTTTTGAGGCATTTCCGTGTTGATGCGTTTCCATAGCACCTCTTTAGGATGCCAAGCCACTGGGATTAAAGATGTAATTTGTGTGTAAGCTGCAAGAGAAGTAAATGCAGACTATGCATTAAATGCAAAAATGACACCTGCAATCTCAAGTGCATACATACTATAGTAGAGAGAACATAAACAACAGACAGAGGGTACTGTTAACCAGACAATGGATGACCTTTGTGCTCGAACAGGAGAGATGGAGAAGAAGGGAGTATTATAACGAATTACTGGATAAGGCAGAGATGAATATCCAGGAAAATAAAATTATATATGCTAAAACAAGTAAATATGCAAAAATTAACAGAGCAAAATTCAGGAGACATAAATTTACTCAGTTAACTAGAAAATTTACTCAGGAAGACAGTTGCCTGGAATCTAACAAAGAAGATAGGAAAAATAAAAGCTATTTACATCTTAAAAATAGTTTCAAACATTATTATATAATTAACTATAATTCTATGTCAGGTATTGAACAAAGAGGAGTATATGCTAGAGGACATCACCAAGATAAATACTCAAGAACCTTCGATCAAAATAGAGGAAAACTCAATAGAGGAATACAAGAAAGAAGAAAAACAGTCAAAGAATACGATGAAGACAGAAGAAGCTGGGCCAAAAGGGAAGAGTACAGGGGTAGACCCGACAAAAAGTCGGGAAACTCAGTAAGATCAGGAGGATACCACAGATCAAATATATCTGGAAGAAGTGAAGCAACCCACAATGAAGAATGCACTGAAAGAACTAAGAAATGAAGCGGATTAGAAAATCATGGAAGGACAGAAAGTAGGAGATCAAATAAGATCGCAGGAAAAAGATGCTCAAAATAAAGCACCAGACAAGAAAATTCACCCAAAGATGAAGGAGATAAAAGACTACAGAATCTCAAACATGGAAGATTAAACCAAAGGAGACAGAGGGGATCAACACAGTACAATTAGGACTCTTTTAAGGAAGAACAATTGTACATATGTGGTTTATTCTAGATAGGCAAATGAACATATATCAATATCCAGGAGTACATGTTCTCTCTTTAGAGGAAGGAGACTGACTGGTTCCTAGATTCCAGTTTTCCTGTTCCCGGATTTTCCTAATAATTCTCGAGCATTCTTAAGTTTCATTTAGACTCAAATTATTGCTGCTACATAGGTCCCCCCACCCCCCAAGTCTCTAGATTCATTGGAGGTTGAGACTGATATGGAATCATTTGAAAAGTCATTGGGAACAGGTTGCTTCGGAAGGCTGTTCCATAGGACGAAGTTGATCTGAGTTGCTTGTTGGTTTCATTTGTATGGTATAGGAGTATCTTTTTAGCTTTATAGCTGGTTAGCTCCAGAAGTAGCTATTTACCTCCGGGAGTAGCTGTACAGCTAATTAGCTCCGGGAGTAGCTGTATAGCTGATTAGCTCCGGGATGAGCTGTGTAGCTGATTAGCTCCAGGAGTAGCTGTGTAGCTGATTAGCTCCGGGAGTAGTTGTATAGCTGATTAGCTCCGGGAGTAGCTGTGTAACTGATTAGCTCCGGGAATAGATGTAAAACTGAGTAGCTCTGGGAGTAGCTGATTAGCTCTGGGAGTAGCTGTGTAGCTGATTAACTCTGGGAGTAGCCTTATAGCTGATTAGCTCTGGCAGTAGCTGTGTAGTTGATTAGCTCTGGTAGTAGCTGTGTAGCTGATTTGCTCTGGGAGTAGCTGTGTAGCTGATTAACTCTGGGGGTAGCTGTGTAGCTGCTCAGCTCTGGAAGTAGCTTTGTAGCTTATTAGATCCGAGAGTAGCTGTGTAGCTAATTAACTCCAGGAGTAGCTGTTTAGCTAATTATCTCTGGGAGTAGCTGTGTTGCTGATGTGCTCCAAGAGTAGATGTGTAGCTGTTTTGAAAAGAAGATTCTGACGTCAGTCTCGCTGATGTGAGCATCCTCGATTGGCATTGCCCTCAATGCTCTGTCTAGCGCATCGGATAGGCTTTTAGCAATCCCATCCTTCTCGGTCCCTACATGGTGGTTTGTTCTAAACCAATGGAGCTTGACTAGGACAACCATATATCTGACTATCATCCCAAAATTCTTATTAGACAGGAACGGCATAATGTGTCTAAACTCATCAGCTGTGACCTTATCTGATTCTGCAAGGGCTGCTGATGTTATGGAACCCTCATACTTCAGGGACCTATCACTAGCAGGGAGTGCTTGGTATGCAGAGCGGAGGGTTCTCTCATAAGTGCCGCAATTTATCATAGAGAATGTGGACAATTATTCTGCCTCTCTTCTTCGTTCCTCCTCCAAAACACTCACAGATGTGAAGTTAAAGGTGACTCCTATTTGAGCTAGGAAAGGAAATGTCCCTTACAGCTGCCTGGGATATCCTCTCATCTGTGGGGTCAGCAATACAGGTATCCACCCAAGATGAAGCCCATCTCTCTGATGACTCTATCCTGACTGATCCATCCATTTCAGGTTAAGTATCGCTGACTGACATATTATGGTAACAGGTTAGAAGGCATTTCACAAGATTTTGCATAGGTGATTTATTCTCCATCTCCTCAGCTCAAGCCCAGCTACTCACTCCACCTCTTCTTCATACTCCTCTTCCTCCTCCTCATCCATGACGGAGTCTCTATCCATCTTGATGGACTTGGTGTTGTTTGACAAGTAGTTTGCCATCTACTCAGATTGTGAGCGAGCTGTTTCCTCCTGCATTCCCAATGATCTGGCTATGTTGCCAATTTCTGATCCATCAGCTGAGGAAAACTGGATCTTTTGACTTAGCATGCAAACACTTTTTGAAGTTCCAGCCTCCATTGCAGTCGCCAGCCTCTTCAATCTGGTGAAGAGCTTCTCGTCATACCTGGGTAATGAGTTATTCATCTCTATGTCCTGCATTCTATCCTGGTTGAATAATGCTATGTCTGTGAGATTCTGTGCTCCTTCAGGTGCGAAGCAGGGAGTCTTAGCTATTGTGTTATTCGGATGCATAGCGCAGACCAGCATCCCCACCAACCCTATTGATCTGCACTCAGGTAAAACCACTTGAGGATCAAGGTTCATGAACGCGTGGGAGCTGTGGTAGCCGTAGCGTTAATCTTTTCTGCACAACTGGAAGCTTCTAAAAAGAGCTTCATAGGAAGCAGAATGGATTTTTGTGTGGTTGAAGTCTAGATTCTGCTTCGCTCTGGCCTGGATTGCCGTCGTCTTTGAGATGATGTCTTGGACTTCCTTCAGCTGAAGACTACTATAGAGGCCCCATCCTGGACTACTTGTGTAGTTGTTCGTGATGGCTGTTACAAGGTAGTACTTAGCCAGATTGGTAGGGGCTGCATATAGTCTTCATCTAATGTCGTCGTCAGGGCTAATCTTCCTCTGGAGGTTAGAATGACGGACCCAGTGATAATAGCCGGATATCAACTTTTGGGATGGCATATAGAGTCCTCCACAGACGAGGTGGGTTGATGCCCACTGTGACATTATTATTATTATTTTAATTCTTGAGCATTCTTAAGTTTCATTTAGACTTGAATTATTGCTGCTACAATTCTATCATAATGAAAATTCTTTAATAATGGGAACTATTGAAACCTTCATGGCTAAAAATGTTAACTTTGTTAGCCCAGGAATATATTTTGCAATCATTTAAAATCATAAATATGTGATTTGTATAATTATGCAGATATTGAAAATTATTTTACAAATAATGGTTTAATGTTCATTAAAAAGTGAAAAAAGTCGAAATCTTGTAACATCACTATTTCAAGATTTAAATCCTGAAAGTTAAAAAGCAAGAAATTTAAGCTTAAATTGGCAAGTATAACCAATGTCAGAAAAAATTACAAATTAAAAAGAACACCACACTGTTGCAATTCCAAAGTAAATAAAAACAAAGATAAATATAAAAAGGCTTTTAGGCAAATGTTTTCTACCAAATATACAATCTTTATTTTCAGAATGGACAAGAGGGTTAACCGATTAGTGACCAGACAAATAATTCTTTCTGATCTTGCTGAAATTCACAGGGTTAACTTGTTATACTGTCCATAGAGTAGATCTAAAGATTCAATTTTTTCCAATGAAGGGTTGTGGAGATACGAAACCGGGCCAATTTTATCAGTCTCGGTATGGGTCAATTTTGTCTGGCTCGACATCTGCAGCAGGACAAAATTGACCGGGTCCTGAGCTGAAAGTCTAAACCAAGTAGATTCTACAAGACAGATTTGATCCTCCTAGAGGGATAAAAGACCGGTCTTGTCCCACCTACGATTGCCTGCACGGTCAACAGTATTAAGGCAGGGGCCAACTTCATACAACTTCATACACTGGACAGGGAGGGGAAGAGGGAGAGGTGGCCGACATGCACAGAAAGTCGATAAACGTATAAGAGAAAGGGGGGCAGGCAGGGACTAGGGAACCAATGAGAGATTGGTTAATATCCCAGCAAGGGTTGAATGAGTTCAAAGTTCCTGTCAAGAAAAGTCTGATCATGTTTGATTTTTAACCCTGGGACAATTCAATTTTTTTTGACTTAAATTATCCACAATTGTTTATTTAAACTTGCACAATACATTCTGAAAAATTTTTTTAAAATGGGTCGATTTATAATTTCTTCCGAACTATATCGATTTGGGTGTCTAATGAAGCTCCTTAAATCACTGAATATTGTTCATTTGTTTTGTTTGTAAATTCTTTACTGGAGAGCCAAAAAAAACATGTTCTTTTATGGAGGACTCTGGAATATTTCCCCTGAGAAGTCCATGCTGTGCCTTTATTTTTAACCATTTTTTTATTTCAACATCTTTAAGTTTAGTGTTTCAAGACAGAATTTTTGGTACCCATATTGGCACAATTTGTAGAAAAAAGTATTTTCACTTGCACTAGTGAACTGATCTCTTATTAAAGAAACTTTCAAGACATGTGCATGTTTAATAAAAAGGGTCAAATGGTCCCACCTTTAAATTATAAGCAAGATGAATTAGAGGTCTTTATTTCAGTTCAGGACAGTTAATAATGATTGGGATAACTTAGGTAAACTGTATTTGAATTTAGTGAGATCTGCCCTCGTACCGCCTTGCTTCTGGACTTCCTCCTGGTAGTCTCGGAGCCACTTAAAGCCTCCTTCCTGTCAAAGGCTACAGTCAGCTTGCAGGCCTTTAAAATATATATATAAAATCTGGATTGAAAATTCCTTTTTCCCAATCTCCACTAAAGGTCTCAAGCTGACCTCCATTTCATTAGCAATGTGTCCAACCTAATATTTCATAAAAATGATTAAGGGCTACATGTAGGACAAAATTTGAAGGAGATTGTTAACAGATGAGAAAACATAGAGGGTGAGGAAGGGGTTCCATCCTTTTTCTAGTTTGAAAGCCTTTTATGCTGTTAATCACAGAACAATTAATATAACATATGTTCATCCTGTGTAATTTTCGCTAAAGATTTACAATAATTCAATTTATTATCATATATCTTTGGTATACATCATGATATGGGGGGAAGGAAATAAGAAAAGAAAATTGTGTAACTTTTTACCTTTCTTAGCTTTGAATCAAAAACGGCAACACTATATCTTGTAGGATTTTCATTTATCTAAAACCAAACTAGTGCAACAGTTAATGTGTCCCCAGGAGATAATTTCTTTTTAGGCCACGGATGAAAGTGTCCTGCTTGAGGGTTCCAATGTTTAAGTTTAATAAATATGAACTTCTCATCTGATGACAATTGTCTTGTTGTTCTGTATATTGCAGTGTATTCACTATACAGCCATTAACCCATTAGAGACGAGACAAATAATTCTTTCTGTTCTTGCTGAAATTCACAGTGATAACTCATTATACTGTCCACAGAGTAGATCTAAAGTTTCAATTTTTTACAATGAAGTCTCAGCATCAGTCAACATTGACTTCTGGTCAATTTTGACCGTCTGCAGCAGCAATTTTTACCAATGCCGTGCCGGACAATATTGATCGGGTCCTTATCTCTACTACCCTTCATTGATAAAAATTGAAACTTGAGGGGGGGGGGGGGTTT
>NW_019397037.1:0-47422 GCF_000591075.1 Eurytemora carolleeae | reverse complement strand
TATATGTACTATACAAGGGGGGTGTATATGTACTATACAAGGGGGGTGTATATATGCTACACAGGGGGGTGTATATACTTTACAGGGAGGGGGTGTATATACTATACAGGAGGGGGGGGGATGTGATACAAAGGGGGTGTATATATATATACCATACAGGGGGTGGGGTGTATATATATATATACAATCCAGGAGGGTGTATGTGTAAATATACTATACTAGCCTTAGAGAGCGCTTCACGCCCATCTTCTAAATTAATTGTGAACATGTTCTCTTTGTGTACATTGTAAAGCAAACCAAAAATAATTTGCGGATTTTCACAAACAATTTCGTGGATTTTCAAAATTTTCAAAAATTTAATGAAGATAGAATTTTAATGGAGACAAAGATTAGAAATTTTGATCATTCATAAACCTTCCCTGGGGTCCCTAGATGTCCCACAAAAAATTTGGGCCTGATCGGTTTATCTGTTTTGACCTTTATTGGATACCAACTGACAGACAAGCCAATTTTTACATATATATTTGGGGGGGGGGGTGTATACTGCACAGTGTGTGCCTAAAAACCGGCATTTGACTTGGTCCAAGACGGGCAAGTTTGACCGGGCAGAAAAAAGGCTAAACAGAGCAGTAAACATAAACTTTTGACACTGAACGTAACATTAGCATAGAACTAACATCAAATGCACACTTTTCATAGAAATAAAAAAATTTTGACAACAAATATTCACTGATTTATATCTGTTGGAGTTGGAAGTTGCTGAATTAGAATCTCTCGCCATTGATGCTTCCTGCTCAATCACCAATCGACCTGTAACATGCTTGCAACTTATAGGCGTTACTCGGCATATCTAAAGGAAGGGGGGGAATGAAACAGGACGACATTTAGTTTAAAAATGAAGGCGCTAAAAAATAAAAACCTTACCATGCCATAATTTACCATCTCGTCATTATTGGGTTAATCACTTCAATAAACTATATCATTCTTCTGAAAATAATATATATAATTTTCAAGGGACCCTTCATGTTTTAAAATATTTTTGTTTTTCTATCTTAACAAATGCCAAGTTTGAAAAATTCCCCCATTGTTTCTGTGGCATGAAGTTATTGTAAAAGATCAAAGAGAAAAACATGAATATCAAAATCTGTATTTAGTATATATTAACTTTTTAAAACTTCTTATTTAAAGACACTTGAGTTTCAATTTTCTATGGCAAATTAAAACACAATTCAAAAATATGGCACATTTATCACAGCTTAAAACTTGATATTCTGACAAAAATAGTTAAAACTCTATAAACTAGATGAAGATCAGAGATGTATTTGCAGATCTAAATACTTTCCACAAGTTCTAGTTAGCATTAAATGTTATAAATTTCATGGAGTGTAACAGGGGTCCATACTCTATATATATTTTAAAGTCAACCCTCACCACGATTAGAGGAAAAAATTCAACATACTCCAGTATTACTTAACAATACAACTTATATTGTCTTTATGTTTAACCAGAACACCATTAGATCAAGTTCACAGAGTAGATTTACATAGAATATCAGTGTTCAAGGAGTGTATTTATAAGACGTAGATTGATATGAAGATGTATCAAATTCAATTCAACCTCTGCTCTAAACTCAATCTAGTTACTAGGAGAAACTTCTTTGGCTTGAGAAAATTACTTGATAACTATTCCAGTATTCCATTGAGCAGCAGTATAGTCCATTTAAGGTGAGCTTTTAATTGGTGTAAAAACATTATTAAATTATTAAATTATTAACCCTTCTTCCTGAGGTAAATTTGGGAAACTCCTGATGATTGAATCAGTTCTGCTCAGTTACTTTCATCCCTTTTCTACTGTTCAGTCGAGTATTCTTTGGGAAAACAAACCCCACAGCTGTGAGTGTGTCTAGCTGAGAACTAACTAGAACGAACTTCCCTGCCAATCAATCAGCATAATTCTTGTATTGGCTTTTCATCTGCTTATCAACATGAACATCCTTCCTGTGCTTGTGAAGATGGAGATTAGCATGTTAAATGTTGATAGAATACTAAGCCAATCCTGGTAGGGTTAATCTGTTTGGAGTTTGAAGAGCTGTGGTAGCATTCACTTCGGTGACATGGAAACGCCTCAACACGGAAACGACTCAACACGGAAACGGATCAAAAATACTCGGAAACCCCTCAAAAACCGGTTTTTTTGAGGCATTTCCGCGATTTATTCAAATTTTTCGGAAATCCCTCTAAATTCAAATTTTGAGGAGTTTCCTCTTTTTTTTGATCGATTTCCCAGAATTGTATATCCGTTTCCCCTTTATTTTATTCAAATATTTTAGAGGGATTTCCCAATATTTTTGAGGGGATTCCCAATATTTTTGGTCCGTTTTCTCTTTTTTTTGATCCGTTTCCGCTTTTTTCTAAAACTTTAAAATTGATCTGTTTCCTCATATTTTGGAACGGTTTCCTCAAATTTTTGATCCGTTTCCTCATATTTTTGATCCGTTTCCGCTTTTTCAAAAACTTTAAAAATCTCGTTTTGTTGATCGGTTTCCTCAAATTTTAGGTCCGTTTCCTCATATTTTTGATCCGTTTCCGCTTTTTTCAAAAACTTTAAAAATCTCAATTTGTTGATCGGTTTCCTCAAACTTTAGGTCCGTTTCCTCATATTTTTGATCCGTTTCCGCTTTTTTCAAATACTTAAAAATCTCAATTTGTTGATCGGTTTCCTCAAACTTTAGGTCTGTTTCGTCATATTTTTGATCCGTTTCCGGTTTTTTCAAATACCTAGAAATCTCAATTTGTTGATCGGTTTCCTCAAATTTTAGGTCCATTTCCTCATATTTTGTACCCGTTTCCGCTTTTTTCAAAAACATTAAAAATCCTAATTTGTTCATCGGTTTCCTCAAATTTTAAAAACGATATTTTGTAAGTCGGGCACTATAAGATTATAAAAAAAATTTGTTTAATTTATTAACTTGTTTTAAAGTTGTATGACAAAGTATGTTTTTTAAACAAGAACAAACTCATATTTTTGATCTGTTTCCGCTTTTTTCAAATACTTAAAAATCTCAATTTGTTGACCGGTTTCCTCAAATTTTAGGTCCGTTTCCTCATATTTTGTACCCGTTTCCGCTTTTTTCAAAAACTTAAAAAATCCTAATTTGTTGATTGGTTTCCTCAAATTTTAGAAACGATATTTTGTTAGTCGGGCACTATAAGATTATAAAAAAAAAATTGTTTAATTTATTAACTCGTTTTAAAGTTGTATGACAAAGTATGTTTTTTAAACAAGAACAAACCATTGTTATTATAAGAATTTGGTATATTATTGAGCGCAGAACAATCCCTTTAACGATTAAAAATTGCTGTTTTTTACTTTAAATTTTGAAAATGCTCTCGTTACTCCCCTGCGGATGCCAAAAAAGATGATTTAAAAGTTTTGAATAAGATGAAACGTATCATAAAAAATTAGGTAACTGACCTAAAATTTAAGAACCGATCAACAAATTGAGATTTTAAAAGTTTTTGAAAAAAGCGGAAACGGATCAAAAATATGAGGAAACGGACCTAAAATTTGAGGAAACCGATCAACAAATTGAGATTTTTAAAGTTTTTGAAAAATGCGGAAACAGATCAAAATTATGAGGAAACTTACCTAAAATTTGAGGAAATCGATCAAAAATATGGGGAAACAGATCAATTTTAAAGTTTTATAAAAAAGCGGAAACAGATCAAAAATATGAGGAAACAGACAAAAAAATTGAGGGAACCGATCAACAAATTGAGATTTTTAAAGTTTTTGAAAAAAGCAGACACGGATCAAAAATTTGAGGAAACCAATCAACAAATTGAGATTTTTAAAGTTTTTGAAAAAAGCGGAAACGGATCAAAAAAAAGCGGAAACGGATCAAAAATTTGAGGAAACCGATCAAAAATATGGGGAAACAGATCAATTTTAAAGTTTTAGAAAAAAGCGGAAACTGATCAAAAATTAGAGGAAACCGATCAACAAATTGAGATTTTTAAAGTTTTTGAAAAAAAACGGAAACGGATCAAAAATATGAGGAAACGGACCTAAAAATATGAGGAAATTGATCAAAAAAAAGAGGAAATCATTCAACTCTAAATATTGGGAAACGGATACAAAATATTCGGAAATCCCTCAACAATTCTGAACTTTTGAGGGATTTCCTCGAATTTCTAAAAAAAACGGAAATGCCTCAAAAATAATTTTTGATCCGTTTCCGCGTTGAGTCGTTTCCGTGTTGAGGCGTTTCCATGTCACCATTCACTTCGTGCTGTTCAACTTCTAAGAGCAGGCTGCCTTGAGGCAGGGAGAAAGCAATTCCACCAGTCTCAGGGCTTTCAAATACTTCGTGACAGTCAGATCTACAAATCTGCAAAAAAAATTTATTTCAACAGATGTGAATTACTTTATACATAAATTTCAAATAAATGCCCCGTGATTTGGACCAAAGAAAGAAGGGATTCTAAATTTTCTTTATCTTACAGTGTAAGGTTTGAACCAAAAGCTTAACATGGTTTGGTGCACTTTCATCCCCAGTAATAATTAATCTAAAACTTAACCCTCACTCTCTCCTGCTGTGCAGAGAACTGAGGTTGAGAAGGTTTTGATGATTTCCCTTGATTACTCTTTGTGTTAAAGCTTTTCGTCTTGACACAAACCGCTACCTTAAACAAGTTTCATTTTAATGTTATCACCAAGTTATAATTACTCAACCCTAGTTCAAAAATATAAAAATTTTCTTTGAAAGTTTATGTTGTTGTTAGTGTTTTTCTAGTTTAAAATAGTTTGACACTTCCTCAATCTTTTTTTAATTTTAAAAACAAAATGCTACCCCATGTAATTTAGTATTTTGATAATTATTGTCTGCTAGAGTTCTAAGTTACAAGTTTCAGAGTTTTATCTATAATAACAATGGATTAATATCATTGTCCAAAAAACGTGCCGGTTAATTTGTCCGATTTGATAGGGGACACCCTGTATAACCAATGCTGCAATACGTAGGATTATCTCACTACCCCTTAACGCGGAACAATCCCCCATAGAGAATTCTTTAAATGTTTTAAACATTTCTTTTCAGATTCCTTGAAATACGAGTGGTTCATTATGCTTTCAATTAGTACATTTATGAAGTTTATTCATGTTGTATTTCGGATTGTTCTAATATGAGTGAACAGTCTCTTGAATTCAACGGGATGCCAGGAGTTAGTACAACCCGTGCCGTAGCAGAGTAGACACAAGTCTCCTGCACAATACTGCTCAGGGTTCTGTGCTATATACAGCACTTCATATCACTCTTCAAATTGTATACTTATTAAGTGGGTCACCAGCAGCAAGAGAGTCAAATTGTCCCTCCCCAGCAGCAACCTTCTAGCCTTGGTCAGCAACCAGCAGGTAATTTATAAACTCACATTATTACTAGGGCTTCAATCTTTTATTTATTTCTTCTTAATAATTAAATAATATAACTTTTCAAAAACTAGAGTATAAATTAACTGTTGTAAATGTTTCCATACACATATAAAATGTCTATTGTCGTCTTCCTATTAATAGTTTTAAGTGCACTGCAACTTCAAATCACTCCTAAAATTGTATACTTATTAAGTGGGGCAGCAGCAGCATTAAAGTCAACCTCTCCCTCCCCAGCAGCAGCTTCCTACTCTTGGTTAGCAGCCAGCAAGTAATTTTAAAACTCACATTAACACTGGGGCTTCAATCTTTTATTTATTTCTACTTAATACTTAAATAATATACCTTCTAACAACTGGAGTAAAAATTACCTGTTGTAAATGTATCTATACACAAATCAAGATTCTACTGTTGTCTTCCTATCAATAGTTTAAAGTGCATTGCAACTTTAGCATACTTATTGCTTACATAATTTCATATATCACTTGAATAATTTATTGACTAATTAATTATTATTAATTAGTCAATAAATAATTAGTTTATAATGTTTCTTATTATCATTTGGTAAGGTATCATTTTTTAAAGTGATATTGAATAAATATTTGATGCTAAAGCATTTATAGTCAATTTAGAATGACATAAAAAGTAATGTTTATCATTTTCAACTCATCCCATTTATCTCATTTATATGAACTTTTTATCAAAATATTTTTATACAGGAGATGTACAGGAATGAGACATAGTGTACAGTCAAACTGTACATACATGGAACTTCAACATCACAAACTATCCAACTCTTACACATCCTCATTCAAAGACAATTTGATATAAAGAAACTTTCTGGTTTACTTCCGTATAAACCTTTATGTATTACAACACAATGAATGCATGTTAAGTCATATTGAAATATTACAATTTTTAAATTGAAATGAACTTTTAACGAAAAAGCAAAAATAATTGTACACATAGAAATGTAGTTTTTTCTTTTATTAGAGTAACTTTAGTAAAGATGCAATTTTACATGCTTTATTTAAATCAAAATGCATTAATTAACTAATTCACTAAAAAAAAATTTGTAATTACCAATATTTTAATACAATTTTTCATTTCCTGTATGATTTTTGCCTCAAACTCATATTATTTAATTAAATTTTTTTCATAAAAGATGGAAAGTCTTCTGAAAACAATTTCAAATGCAGGGTTAACAGGTAATCCTGCTATTATCTTTATATATTTTTTTCTAATCTGTTTATCACTTAAAACTAAAATAATGATGTTTAAAATTATTAATTTTCATAAAATTAGAAGAATAATATTATAACTAGGGTTTCCTATCTGAATTCTGTTCCGTGGAATTGCACTAATGTTACGAAAAAAGAAGAAATTAAACATTTGCAAAATTGCGCGGAATTCCGTGCAACGGAATTGTTTTCCAATAAAAATATCATATTTTTAACTGTTTGACTTAGAAATTTATGCAGCAGATACAAGAATGGAAATATCTATAGATTTTGAATTAATGTATGACCAAGATGCTTCATATGTATATTTTGAAACAAAAGATTTAGTATAAAATCAATTTGAGACTAAAATGTTGTTGCAATTGAGTTTAGGATATGCCGCTACAAAAGTTTAAATTGACTTTTTTGTTGGTGAAAGGAATTGCGCAATAATTAATTTCATTTATGTGAGCGCTGAAATTGATTGTCTTTCTTAGAAGGGAGGGTCCAGCCCCAGCCACCAGGACAGCAACCTCCAGGTTATTCATAAGCACACCAGGGTTTTAATCTTTAATTTTTGTTTCCTTAATGTGTTGAATATTAACTAATAAAACCATTTCAAAATATGGACTCTAAATTACCATGCGCATCTGTACACACATCAAAATTCTATTGTCGTCGTCCTATGAATACTTTGACATGCACAACAACTTCAACACACTCTAACAACTGTATTCTTATTAAGTGGGACCTCAGCAGCCAGTTGGCCCCCCTCTGCAGCCGCATGGTAATTTAGAGTTCACATTTTGAAATGGGTTTATTAGTTAATATTCAACACATTAGGAAAACATAAATTAAAGATTGAAACCCTATTGTGCTTATTAATTATCTGGAGGTTGCTGTCCTGACGGCTGGACAGGGGGGCATAATAGCTGCTGAGGTCCCACTGGCTGCTGAGGTCCTACTGGCTGTTGAGGACCTACTGGCTGCTGAGTTCCCACTGGCTGCTGAGGTCCTACTGGCTGCTGAGGTCCCACTGGCTTCCAAGGTCCCACTGGTTGCTGAGGTCCCACTGGCTGCTGAGGTCCCACTGCTTGCTGAGGTCCCATTGGCTGCTGAGGTCCCACTTAATAAGAATACAGATGTGTTGAAGTTATTGTGCACATCAAAGTATTCATAGGAAGACGACAATAGAATTTTGATGTGTGTACAGATGCGCATGGTAATTTAGAGTCCACATTTTGAAATGGGTTTACTAGTTAATATTCAACACATTAAGAAAACATAAATTAAAGATAGAAACCCTGGTGTGCTTATGAATTACCTGTAGGTTGCTGTCCTGGAGGCTGGACAGGGGGGCCAACTGGCTGTTGAGGTCCCACTGGCTGCTAAGGTCCTACTGGCTGCTGAGGTCCCTCTGGCTGCTGAGGTCCCACTGGTTGCTGAGGTCCCACTGGCTGCTGAGGTCCCACTGGTTGCGCATGGTAATTTAAAGTCGACATTTTGAAATGGTTTTATTACTTAATATTCAACACATTAAGAAAACATAAATTAAAGATTGAAACCCTGGTGTGCATCAAAATTATATTGTCGTCGTCCTATGAATATTTTGACGTGCACAACAACTTCAACACACTCTAATAACAGTATTCTTGTTAAGCAACCTCCAGGTAATTTATAATCTCACCAGGGTTTCAATCTTTAAATTAAAATAAGCTATACTTGGATCTATTCCAGCCAAGTTTGAAGGAATACAGGTAAATTAAAGGAAGTTAAACTTGGATCTATACCAGCCAGAGTTGGAGGAATAAAAGGTAAATTATAGGAAATTAAAGGGAATGACCGCTTTGTAAGGTAGTTGAACTGAATATGCAGTGTTGTGGAAAACTTTTCTCGGATTCAATTGAGACACATTACACTATTTAAAAGTCTGTAAATCCTGTGCTTAAGCGCGCAAATTTGACATTCAAAACTCCTACTTTAGGGGTGGATATGTTTCCATAATCAATTTTTTTAAATAACTAAATAACGACGGCGAAAAATAAAGTAAAAATCATTTAGTAATCTAATTAAATGGTTGGGAACATATTTCTCTAAAGAAGTCAGTAAATCTATGCTAGAATAAATTATTTCGTTTTTATCATTACATTAAATTTCTAATTTTCTTTGAATTTAATTGCATATTTCTTCAAATGACGTCTTTTCAATAATAATTCCAGAAAACCACACGGAAAATGAGGTACCCTTTCCAGTACTAAAAATAAATTTAAAATAAAAACATTATATTTATTTTAATTAAAACAGTTAATTTTTATTTTTTTAACCTGTTCTGATACATGACGTCTGTAATTTATTGAAGATCTTTTTACACTTTATTTATTTATTTATTTAATAATTTTTAAAAAACTAATTTTTAAAACGTATCCACCTCCAAAGTAGGAGTTTTGAACATAGAATATGCGCTCAAACTCAGGATTTACAGATCTTTAAAAAAGTTTAATATGTCTCAAATGAATCCGAATTAAGTTTCCCACAACACTGCATACTCAGCTCAACTACCTTACATATAGCCGTCACTCCCTTTAAACTTGCTTCTCTATCAGCCAGGGTTGGAAGAATAAAGGTAAATTAAAGGGAGCTATACTTGACACTGTAAAAGTGTTACCTATTCTTATGATAAGCAACCTTTTATAAAATTGCTGATATGAATCGCAATTTGACTAATTTTAATATCTAAGATAAATAAACGAAGGACGACAATAAATCATATAGTTTCTGATGAGTTTTTAAATAAAAGATTTTACAAAGAAGATTCCAGTAGCTTTGGCTCGCCCAAAAGCAAATAATGCAGGATTCAAAGGTTAAACAAAAACAGTTTTGAGGCCTATATTCTGTTCTAATAGTTTAATCAATAAGCCCTGCATTAAAGGCTGCCACGCATTTTATGGCGGACAAAGTATTGAATAAGTTTTAATATTTCTTTGTTATGAACCAATTTCTATGTTTCACTTTTTGTTCTCAAATATATATTATTTAATTGTTAGTTCTCGAGGTTTAAACTTTTAAATGTGTAATTTTAATCCTACCATAGATTGTTCCTCTCCATTTCAGGAGTATTCCAATCCTTCTTAACTACGTTATATATATATCATTAACACTGAGATTTTCGTTTAGCTATGTATTTCAGTCCAAGGGAAAAATTTTGACAATATTAATCATATAAAAGATTAGTTATAAAAATAAGATAATTACAAATATAGAACTTAATATTTAAATGAAAGCATAAACAAACTGATTTTACAAAATATATATATATATCTATCTTTACTTAATACTATTGGATTTCAACCTCTATGAATCAGTTTAGGGTGAATAGATAAACGATAATTACGGATATTGACAGAACAAATAGTTACAAATAAAATGAGTTATTACCTAGATTTTCCAATTTGTTTCTTCAAAGATACACTTCAAAATCACTGGGCCATTTTACGATAAATACGGATCTGAGAGCAAAGATCTAGAATTTAGATTCCAACTAACTAACCCGAGTTAGAGTCTTTCCTGGCTTTTTATAGTAAACCATGATAGATTGTTCTAGAACATTCTCGAAGCTGTTGCGCTTGTTTTTTGGCGCTGCTTGATAAATTATTCTAGAACTTTCTTGAGAAAAAAGTTCTCTGACTCACGTATTCTGTGCGTGCATCTTTTCTTCTAGCTGGTTCTAGAAGTTTTAGATGTTTCTACGCTCTTTTACCCAGGATTGTTTAACTTTGAATCTCGATAATTGATGATGTGTATACAGGCTAGATAGTTCCCAGATTCAAGGCCAATTATATCTTTATCATCAATTATTAATTATACAGAGAAACATAGTTAGAATTAAAACTTGGGGTTTTACAACACTATCACAGCCATAATTGCAGGAATAAAAGTAAATTCAAGGGAGTTATTCTTGGATCTATTGTTATATTTGAAAGGATACCCCCAAAGCACAGTGGTCCAGAAGTTGCAAAAAATGGGCAAAACTATTTTAAAGACTTTTTATGCATTAAATCCATCAAAATAGGGGTTTTTTGGGGCCAAGGATTTCGAAAATGCAGTCAAAATTTGCATACACTCATCCAGAGCCCATGCACATGCAAAAAAAATTGCAAAAATATGTGCAAAATACATGTTGTATATTGATTTATATGTTTTTGGGGCCAAGAATTTCAAAAATTCAACCAAAAATTTCATTCACTTGCCCAGGGCCTGTGCACATGCAAAAAATTGCAAAAATGTGTGCAAAATACATGTTGTATATCAATTTATATGTTTTGGGGGCAAAAAATATCCCGCTACTTACAAATTTAAAGTTACACAAATTTTTACAATTTTTTTCAAATGTTTGCCCCTAATTTTTTTTCACCAAAAAAGTTTTTTGTATTTATTATTTGTATCAAAAAAAGTTGCAACACTTTTTCTGTTGCGCAAAATCAATTTTTTTACAATAGTTTTTTATAGTAAAAATAGATAAAATAAGTAGAAATAATAAATGTTCTTGACTCTAATCCTCATAACTAGAGTACTAACCAAATTATTTTCCAAAATTTTGGATTTAGCTCTCGAATATTGTATAGAAATGCACTATATAGCTTTTGTTGTAATCTAGAACGGATTAGGAATACCTTAGAATTCATGTATATATTTATATATAGACATATATATATATAACATGCTGCCAGCGCTCTATATAATGAATCAAAGCAAAAAGGAACGGGAGTGCACAAAGAACCTTACTAGTAGAAAGACTTATAATACAAATGTAATCTTCTACCTTAGGTCAAGTGCAGCTCCCAAACTTATTTCGATTCATAACTCAGACTATTAACATAACGTAGCCTGATAAACATATTCAACTCTGAATAGCTAGTTATAGATATCTATCTTAACATAGACCGGCAAAGATATATAATTCTGCATAGCTAAACCCAATACATAGCTCTGTAGAATTTATAGCTCCACAGAGTTAATAGCTCTGCAAAGCCAATAGCTCCGCAACATTAATAGTTCCACAAAGCTAATAGCTCCGCAAAGTTAATAGCTCCGCAAAGCTAAATAAGGTAGCTCTATAACACTAAGCAAGACCAATAGCTTAGTAAAATTATATACAAAGATAAATAATTCTTGATTAATTAGAAGTATATTAATAGCTAAGTAATTAACAATACTGCAAAGGGTTACTAAAAGCTATAATGGAGATTACAACACTGCCTGACCCCATTCATAAGACCCGGGTTTTAAAACTGGTTTTCATAACGAGACCCTGTCTTGGGGGGATGATAGTTAACTACCTGGGCCGCTGTCTAGCCTGAGTGTACACCTAGGACAGTTTACTGATAAGGGATATTAAGAGATTATGGCCTATATCATACAGTACATACATCAAATATGCAGTATGCTTTTGGAGTACAAGTGTATGAGGAGGTTTTGTATCTTGAATTTTACTCAGTTTTATCAGAATCGTATACTAACCATGAAATATTGCTCTGAAAAGACTGAAATCGTACATTATCCTGCGAAAATGTAATCCTGCACAAGTTAAAAGAGCAGTGGATTGCAATAGTCAAACAGAAAACAGATTCTCCAAGCCGGATATGCAGTCGGCATTTTGAAAATAAATGCTATAGAAGTCTCGATTGTAAAAGGTTGTGAAACAATGCTGTACCCGTAGATTTGGCTGTAACTACAGATTGTCATGTTCAAGTGATAAAGAAAGACCATAATTATTCCCTGCCTTCTTCTCAGAGAGAGATGTTAACACCATTAAAAACGTAAAAAAAAACTTGAAAAACTGTGGAAGATCTCCAGGATACACTTAAAACTACGTGTCAAAAGTACTCCATCCAAGAGAGTATCATGGAGCTACTAATGGCCTCTGCTTCTCAGATTCCCGGAGAGATTTTTCAGAGAATTGGCATAAAGCGTAAGTCATTTGGATAATCCAATACAGAATCGTACCCAGGGAACAGGAATATAGGGAAAGGAAGTAGCGCTGGTCCGGCAAGAGAAAGCCAGTCGCACTGCTTTGCAGACCAGTACGGTACACTTACAAACACTCTTCTGGTACAGACACACAACATGACTACAGTCAAGGAAATTGTAGAACAATGTCGTCAATTATAATTAAACTTGAATAACGAGTAGTTTATTGTAAACTTTAATCAAATTATATTCTTTGCATAAAAATTTGGCTTTATAGTGTTGACTTAAATATGTAAATAATATATTACATGCATATTATACTTATTTTTAATTAAACAATTAACAAAAAACAAATGTACTCTCCTAGACTGTACAAATACCGAGATTCTTACGTACTGTATAAACCTACAGTACACACCTTCAGTACTTTAAACTGAAACACACTCTTTTGGTTTAGACACCCACACATGACGTTTCCGCCCCCTGATCGTACCACCTGGCTCTAAGAACATTTGCATTAATTCTACACTGGCGCAAGCCTACAGGTTAGTTTAGCACAATTTAAGTTCCGTAGAAAAGCGGGGGGGGGGGGCTCATAAAACATGATTTTCATACATATTTTTTAACATCAAAGATATATCGGCAACAAACTTTTGGAAAAAATCCGCGAACTTTTTTTTTGTTTGTTTGCTCACTGTATACAAAGAGAAAATGTTCGTAATCAAGGGCATGAAGATCTTAGAGCTATCACAATTTTAAATCTGAAACAATAAGAGTGAAGAGTATTAAAAACATTAATTTGCTGTTTTTTCTGCTTGTTTTGTTTGATGGAGAGATAAAGTAGTCCTTGTATGGTAATTGAACTGTATATAGTGTATGTGTACCTTTAAAGTATCCAAAAAGTCAAATGTTTTGAATTTACGAATTAAATTTTTCCCTCCCCCTAGAAGCTCTTAGAGGGGGGCAAATTTTTTTTTGGCGCTTTGTGCATATTGTATCCCCCCACCCCTACATTTATTGCTGTATATGCCCTTGTTCGCAATGGCAATTGAAATATAAGATTAGTCTAGTAATCGTTAAAAAACTCTAAATACTATAAACAATAGTTTGATATTTGATATATCTTTTATTTTTAGGTTTGTTCAGAACTGTTTAGAAGATTGTTTGCCACATGAGAGTACGCTTAGAGACTGGAGTACAAAAGTTGATGGATCCCCTGGTTTCTCAAATCAAGTATTTTCAAGCTTGAAACAAAAATTGTATGACAATTTATGAATAAAAGTTGTTTAACAAGTAATTAATTTTTAGTAAGATATTCCAATATTAGTTTGAATTATTAGTGTTTAAGTTTTCCTTAAAAAGTGTAATAAGAAAATAAAGAAAGGTTATCTAGTTTTTAGTTATATAAATTACCGAGATCCATGTAGCCCAGAGTTTTTTGATTGAAAACTTTTTCCTGCTTAAATGAAAATAAATATTTTCAAAAATCACCCCTGAGTACTGTAATATACAGATTGACCTTTGGAAGTGAAGTACATGGCCTGTACAATTAGTAAATCATCACTCTATATACTATAACCTTGTTGGGTATCACTTAACCTATGATGGAAAGCGCATTCTTGCCAAGTTCATCCGACTCTTCCATTTTGCTGGGTTTACTGGTATTCATGTTGGTCAAAACCAGCCTCATAGATAGGGTTTCCACGAAATGGCTAAATCTTTTGCGCAAAATTTGCACTATTTTCGCGCAAATTTTTTTTTTGCGAACTTTTGCGCTATTTTTGCGCATGAAACGCAATGAGTTTTGCGCGGTTTTGCGCTATTTTTTTTGCGCAATTTGCGCAAAACCGGAAATATTTTTTGCGAAATGTTGCGCATGAAACGAAATTTTAGTTTTGCGCAAATTTTTTTGCGAAATTTGCGCAAAACCGCAAGTTTTACGCAAAATGTAACTTTTTAGGCAAATTGTAAAAATTGATATTTTAAACTTAGAATTAAACAACTGAAGATTTATTCCATACATAAAAAAAATATTAACATACGAGTATGATAACGATTATACTACACTCAATTGGTTACTTCTGCAGTTACAAAAAGTTTAAATTAAGGGACCAAAATTAATAAAATAGAAATTAGAGAGTGTGAAATTTGGCAATATTTTAATCCTATTAAATAATTTCAAGTAACCCTTAAAAGCTTTGCCTAATCAAGTATGAATTATATTCTTAAATTTTTTTAATCAAATTTCTGAAATCTTTTTAATCTCATATAAAATATAATGCAAGAGAGTAACCAATGCCTTTAAGGAACTTTAAGGAAATATGCATGTCCAAAACTAAAATTGTCGAGAAAATTGTGAGATTTGAACTCTTCTTAACTGTCATTGGTCAATTATGTAAAAGTGACCAATTATAGGAAGACATTCCAAAACGAGATTTTTCCAGAATTGAATTCTAAGAAACAGACACCGTCACCAACCGTTTGAGTTTTACGAAATTGCGGAATTGCGCAAAACTCTAGTTGCGGAATTGCGCAAAACTTGAGTTTCGCAAAAGCGGAAAAGGGCAATTTTGCGCGAAATGACTTTTCAAATGATTGCGCAAATTGTTCTTTTTTCGCTCAAAACTGATGCGCAAAGAAAGAAAAATTTTGCGTTTCGTTCCGCAAAAATTGCGCAAAAGTTTTGCGAATGGAAACCCTACCTGTTAATTATCCAAGATGGCCTTTAATTCTGTATGAACAGATATCTTTAAATGTTTAATCTCATTTCCAATTTATTTCAAGGACAAGGCCTGTGATAATAAATTTGATGTAAAAAATGATAATTAAACATCTCAATATTCAAATCCTATATTTCAATAGTAGATATTACTCTCTGTTTTTTATGAACAGGTAATTGTCGTTCAAAACAATGCCTGTTTCAAAGTAAATTTTTTATCAATATCAATTTATTTAAATATCCTGTTACAACCTTTCTTAAAAATAGAATTAAAAAGAGTAACTTTCAAGTGTCATGAGTACATTTTTTTTCAGCTTTTATAATTCTGAATGGTTTTTGAAAATCCTAATTTTTACTAGAGGCATAATGCAAACATAATGTTAAGCAATTTCATCAGCAGTTTATTCAAAACTGACTTGTATTATCAAAAACTTGTTTCACTCCCTATAAGATGCTAGTGCAGGAAAAAATCTGATTACAATCCCATGCAAACATGGTGACTTTGTACAGATCCAATAACACGCCGTACAAGGTGAAGATGTAAATAAAGTTAATCCTTAGATTCACAGCTTTACATTCATAATTTTCATATCACTTACATTTCCTCTAACTTAATTATTTATAAAATAAATGTACTCATACTCAAACAGGGATATATATTTTAAGGTGACGCATATATCTTTCAGTTGTTTTATTATCAGTTATTTTTGCACAGAATACATGATTTAACTCATCACTCTTTGTAAAACAGACAAAGACAAAACATAATCTAGGGTGAGGTTTTAATTTCAATATTAAGTAATTTTAATTAATTTTTTTTTTTGTCTGAAACAAGATAAATAACAATCTTTGTGTTTTGATACTGTTTCAGTGAAATGCCTTCAATACTACTATGATTACTAAAATAGGTGAAATCTTCGAGATCTTGAATTGCCAGCATCCTCCTTGTTCACAGCTCTGTTTACTTGCATCACAGATTACATAGTATAATGTTCATGGCTAATTATGCTTTTAGAGATCAGTATTATTATAGAGAATTTAGTACTTTTCTGTTTTGCCTAAAATTGGTTCACTTGAATAGCTCATATTGGATTTTGCACTTAATTAATGAATTTTAAGTAGATAATGATTCATACTAAAATTTGCTAGAATTTTAGGGTGTCAAAGAATATATGCACATTACAGCAAGAAGCTACTACATCTTCTGCCAACACAATACTATTTATAGGTGACTTTTCCTCTGCCCAAGCTCAGCAACTTATTCCACCTCTTCTTCATACTCCTCCTCCTCATCATCATCTATCACGGAATCTCTCCCCATTTCAACAGACTTGGAGTTGGCGTGCAGGTAATTCGCCATTTGCTCAGAGAGCGAGCAGTCTCTTCCTGCATCCCTAGAGACCTCACTATATTACCAATTTTGAATCCAGCTGCAGAGGAGAATTGTATCTTCTGACTTAACATTCTGACACTTATCGAAGTACCAGCCTCCATCGCAATAGATAACCTCTTCAGCCTGGTGAAAAGCTGATCATCATAGCCTGGCAGTGAGGTAATCATTTCGATATCTCTCATTCTGTCCCAATTGAACACTGCCTTGTCTGTTAGCTTCTTAACTCCCTCCGGTGCGAAGCAGGGAGCTCTAGCTATGGTTGTGTGCGGGTGCATGGCACAGACCAACATCCCTGCTAACCCTATAGACCTACATTCAGGGAGGACTACTTGAGGGTCAAGGTTCAACCATGCATGTGAGCTATGGTATCCATAGCGCTCGTCCTTTCTGCATGACTGAAAACTCCTGAAGAGAGCTTCAGAGAACGCGGAATCGATTTTAGTACGGTTAAAATCTAAGTTCTGCTTTGCTCTAGCCTAAATAGCAGTAGTCTTGGAGATGGTGTCCCAAATTTCCTTCAACAGCAGGCTGCTGTACAAGCCCCAGCCAGGACTGCTTATGTAGTTGCTTGTAATTGCTGTGACAAGATAGTATTTGGCTAGGTTCGTGGGAGCTGCATGAAGTCTTCTCCTGAAATCATCATCTGGGGTGATTTTCCTCTGTAGAAATTCTTATTCGATTGGAATGGTATAATGCGGTTGAATTCATCAGCTGTCAATCACTAGCCGGGAGAGCCTGATATGCAGTGCAAATTTCTCTCATAGGCTCCTCCACTGGTCATTGAGAAGGTAGCTCTCTCCAGGCGGTTGTTCTGTCTATCCTCTTCATTCTTCCTGAGATTCCATCAGATGATAGCTGGAGTTCAGGATTCCCATCAGATGAGAGCTGAAGTTCAGGATTCCCATCAGATGAGAACTGGAGTTCAGAATTACCATCAGATGAGAGCTGGAGTTCAGGATTACCATCAGATGAGAGCTGGAGTTCAGGATTACCATCAGATGAGAGCTGGAGTTCAGGATTACCCTCAGATGAGAGCAGGAGTTCAGGATTACCATCATCAGAAAAACAGTGCTGAAATTCAGGATTCCCATGGAGTTGAAGATTACTCAAGTTTTCTGAACTGGCAGGCCCAGGTAAATCAATCTTCAATCTGTTATTAATAGTAATATTGGGAATTTGGAAGTTAAATAAAACAGGACAAATTCTTTAAGTGACTTTACTCCATTTTGATAAGGATCCGCATGGAAAAATTTTGTTTTTCGCTTATTTGATGCTAAAACTAATATTGAAAATGTTTTAATATTCCCCTAAGAACCAGATTTGTGAATCTGCATAACTTACAATTCTTATTACAGTTTTAAGTTTTCCTAATTTAAGGAGGTGAGATTGGCAGTGAGGGAAGAGGTGGAGAAGTTGAGACAGGTTTTGAGGGAGGATATTACAGTGGCTGTTGGTGCGGCATTAGTTAATATTAACCAACCTCAGTCCATAAGTATAGTTGACGTTTAAAAATAGAATTTAAACTCTAAATTTGTTAAATTATTGATTCTTTACCCACTTGAGCTGGAATTTCTAGTGTTGGATACACGTAACTCCGATTGGTTAAATAATCTGCAAATTTAATAAAAGGAGATCAAGCATTAATTTATCTTCAAAATGAGAAAAAGAGGAGATTAAACATAAAGATCTTGATATCTGCAATTATAACACTAAACATGGTACACTTACACTAAACATGGTACACTATACACTAAACATGGTACACTTACACTAAACATGGTACACTAACACTAAACATGGTACACTAACACTAAACATGGTACACTAACACTAAACATGGTACACTAACATTAAACACGGTACACTAACACTAAATAGGGTACACTTACACTAAGCATGGTACACTTACACAAAAGCGGTACACTAACTTAAAACACAGTTTAGTTAAACTAAACAAGGTACACTATCACTAAACATGGTACACTAACATTAAACATGGTACACTAACACTAAACACAGTACACTAACATTAAACATGGTACACTTACACTAAACAGGGTACACTTAACACTAAACACAGTACACTATACACGGTACACTTACACTAAACAAGGTAAACTTAACACTAAACACGGAAAACTTACACTAAACACTAAACACTGTATGCTTACACTAAACACTGTACACTTACACTAAACTCTGTACACTTAACATAATAAACAGTACATATATTTACTTAACTTATTTATTCTAG
Organism: Eurytemora carolleeae; assembly: GCF_000591075.1. Classification (NCBI taxonomy): domain Eukaryota; kingdom Metazoa; phylum Arthropoda; class Copepoda; order Calanoida; family Temoridae; genus Eurytemora; species Eurytemora carolleeae. The sequence goes on along the minus strand of NW_019397037.1, from coordinate 28,442 downwards.
CCTGGATCCAGTCAGCTTCAGAGTTACATGAAAGCCTTCCACAGCCTGAGCAAGTTTCTCCAAGCTATCGCTGGGTTTAAATTCTGGTCTGGACTAGACTTTACAGTAAGTTCACTAATTAATTAAGGTGGTACAGGCGCATTACAGTTTTCACTCCTTATTATTGGGTCATGATAATTTAGAGCTTAAAATTATGAAAAGAATGATAATTTTGAAATGATAATTTCAAATATTACAAAATCAGTAGTTGTTATATATTTAAAATTTATCCATCCTGCAATTTATGTGTGTTTGTTCAGTTAATGGGTTTATTCGCTGAATGGGTGTAAAAAAAAATAAGTAGTATCAATTTCAAACATTTAATGTTGGTGTTTTTAAACTTTATAGCTACATATAAGCTGAAGTCATAAATATGGGGAAGTGCAGAGAGGTAGGACAGCCTGTGGCCAGGAATAACAGGAGCAATTTTCTTAAAATAAATAAATAAATTAATTATTAAAATTTCAGTTACTGTCTCATCATGCAGCTCTTATAAACATGATAAAGGGATGCTATACTGACAGGTCCCTGGGAAAATTAGCTGCCTTTAATAAGTAATAACTAATACAGTTCTTCTGACAGTAAGTTTAATTTACATATTATTTCTTAAGAGAATTACTTATAAAAAAATGACAATGCACACACTACAATTATAAAACATGCATTAATTGCATCATTTTTGATTTCTTCCTTGAGAAATCAAAATTTTAATTAATCTTGCATTCTTATCCAGGGCTACAGATAGAGTTTACACGGTTGAAAAGAGAAAGGAGAATAGATGTATGAAGGCGAAGGAAGATATTGATGACAAGAAGGACGACGATGATGACAAGAAGGACGACAATGATTCAGGAATCAGCATCGTTTGGATATATTCATCTGTACTAAAGGCAAGTGTTATAGGAGGTTTCTTTCACATACTAAAGGGGAAGATGAAAATAATACTTACCATGTTTTAATAGATGAGCTTTATGATAATGTTTGATTTACTACATAACTCTATTTTTATATGCAGTATTGTTTTTTCTCCCTCAATCTATTATGAATTTAAATAAACCTCCTAAACAAGTGCTTGAATGGGTTAAGATTTTTTCTCAAGAAATACATGTACGAGTGTGTTATAGAAACATAAGGTTTCTTAATTAAATTCTATTCCATCTACTTTGAAAAGTAAAATCGCTTGAAAACTGACAACCCGAGAAACCATGTTACGTATCTTACGAAATTTCGTTTTCTGTTTCGTTTCTGTATCGATTCTGTAACGTTACATGAAACGTAACATTACATAACGTTTTAGAACCGTATTTGAAACGTTTCTGGATACCAATCCAAATTGTATGTTAATGAACAATTGTATTTGTCAATTTTGTTTAGTTCAGACTTTAATCAGTTTGTTTAGTTCAGACTTTAATCAGTTTGTTTAGTTCAGACTTTAATCTGTTTGTTTAGTTTTGAATGTTTAGTATTAGTATTTTGTGATTTTTTATATTTGCTGTTTATTTTTGAACCCGATCTTGTAAACCTTTGATATTTCAAACTCAGATTATTTGATTTAAAAGAATTGATAGTTGGAAATATATAAGGTCTACAACATTTGGTTCCAATGATATAGTGATTAGAAAATTAGAGTTTGTGGCAAAGACTCAATTCCTTTAATATAAAATGCTAGTTATCCATGATACTGGATGTTATTTAATAGTGTAGTATTTTCAATGATTTTTTATTTACTGTATATTTTTAATCTTATTCTTTTCTACAGTACATAACATTACACTGTATGTATGTGTTCTCTTAAATATGAAAAACAAAGACATGATAAGTATATACTGTTCTCTACAGATTTAGGATAAGGATTTAATGTTCTCTATATTAGCAAGATATATTTAGTGTTCTATATAGAATATTAAGGGAGGTACTAAGTATATATACATATATAAGATTTTTTTCTTCAGATTTTTTTTGCATTTGAACATTTTTAAACAAAATTTGAAAGGTTTTTTATTAATGTTTTACGTAACTAATACGTTAATAGTTCGAATTTTTTATGATCTTAAAATGTTTCTGGGAAACGTTACTGGAAAACGTTTCAGTAACGTAAAAAGTGGTTCGTTTTACGTAGCATTTACGTATCAGGAAAACGAAGCCATAACATAACGCTACCTTACATAACGTTTCTGTAACGTTCTAGAAACGAAATTTGGTTTGTCGGGAATTCTAGAATTTCTTGAAATAATCCATTAAAAAAAAAAATATTTTTAAACCTTTAAATTAAAATATAGTCCAATATAGTCCAACATAGCCGAATATAGATCATAAAGTCTAATATAGTTAAAGGGAGTGTTCGCGAAAAATGAAATGCGAAATAGGCTTAATGCGATAAAATGCTACTAATCATACTTCCATCTGTTGCGTCTATAAGGAGAAAATTGTTAGAAACGACTAATACCGAAGAACGCAGCGTCCATACAAATTCAGAAAGATGCAACATTCAACTCGGATCGTAAACAAATCAATTTAATTCCAAATAAATCATTCAGATATTACAAACGGTAGTCATCGATTATTTTTCGATGCATTTGTGTATAGTTAATATCTCATAATATTTTTGATTTAGTTTTATAAAAATAATTTTTGCTGGCGCTGGATTTTCAAATATTCCTGGAAAATATGAAAATGTCTTCTTCATTATCAAAAATCCGAAAATCCTCGTAACAGGAATAAATGTATTCAAAAGTAACTCTCAGATCATGAAAAATACAAAATATTGTGAAACATCAACTATTTACGAATGCGTCGAAAATAATCGATGAATATTGTTTGTAATATCTGAATGATTTGTTAGGAATTAAATTGATTTGTTTACGATCCGAGTTGAATGTTGCATCTTTCTGAATTTGTATGGACTCTACGTTCTTCGGTTTTAGTTGTTTTTTACAATTATCTCCTTAAAGCCGCAACAGATAGAAGTACAATTAGTAGTGATCAAAAGTGCTTTTTATCGCATTAAGCCTATATCCCCGTTCATTTTTCGCTTCCCTTCAAGTATTGTCCAACTGATCTAATAGATGGAATTCAATTATACAACTTTTTATTTCTTTGTGTACTAAGTGTACATTTTCTTGAAAAATGATTGGAGGTCAGGGGGAATTTTGTTGCATTTTTAATTGCTTTACCAATTGATGCTGATTTACGTTTTTCAGTCTAATTCATGCATTTTTTAAATTAACTTTTTTGTTAATTTAATTTAATGTTTAATTCAAACCCTGAATCTATCTTTATCTAAATTTATCAAACCCTGATTTATCTATAGTTCTTGTCAACAAGATTAAAAATTGAAATGTACAGTATTATTCTTTGCATTAATATTCAAACCTTGAATTTATCAAGAAATATTAATTATTAGATCTGTTCTTGTCAACTAGATTTGAAAATTAAAATGTACATTGTTATTTTTGTAAATTATAATTTGAAAGTACAAATGTATGTACAAATGTAAAGTACAAATCTGGTACATTATTATTCTTTGCATTAATTTTCAAACCCTGAATTTATCAAGAAATCTTAATTATTAGATCTGTTCTTGTCAACTAGAATTAAAAATTAAAATGTACATTGTTATTTTTGTAAATTATTATATGTAAGTACAAATGTAAAGTACAACCTGTGATTCAAATAAGTGTAAAAAAAAGTTTTTTAGGATTTTATTGGATTTTTGGTCGAAGGGTGCAAAAAAGCACATTTTTTATCCACCGATTTAAAATTTTAAAAATATGTTAGTGGTGGTTTTAAAAATACCGTTTAGAGAAAGTTTCTTTTTATACACCATTTCAATCTTTTTTAAACCCTATTTCATCTGATGCTGGTGGTTTTAAAAAAAAATGGCAAGGAAAAATTGTCTTTTTTTAACACCGATTTGATCTTTTTGAAGAGAGTTACAGTTTCGTCAGTGGAGGTTTTTAAACTATAACAGGCATGAGATTGAACATTTCCTACCGATGCCAGTCTTCCGATCGCTTCCGATTGGTTGAACCGATCGGTTCATCTGCCCTGTTTACGCTATCGATCTCTGCTTAATGTACAATCGGAACAGATCGGAATGGAAAATCGGAGCGATCTCATTCCTATGTCAGAATTCCTCAAGTCTGAATTCGGAATTCCGATTGAAAGAAGTTTTCCAGCTGGGTGGTCATTGGGACACAGACAACATTAGACTATACAAATGTCTACTCCAGGATGACCTGTATTCTATACTCTATCAGACAATGATACCCATAGAAATCAAACTGGAATATCATAGCTTGGATGGGGGGGATGGATGTATCAAAGTATGAGGATCTGCTAGCCGCTAATGACTGGTAATTATTCCTGAGTGAAACAGATGATCAAGCACTGCGGTTCGGGACTGTAACCACTCCCCAAGTAACAAAAGTGAGGAATTTCCCCAGATTCTCCAACCGTGGTGACTTTCTTTAAGGAATTTCCGAGGAATTTCTCAATTTAATTTTAATTTTAATTTTAATAAAAATTTTAATTTATTTTAATTTAATAAAATGGGAATTTCTTCGGAATTTCACACCAAGAAATTCCTAAAAAATTCTCCGGAAATTCCTGAGAAATTCTTAGAACTTGGTCACCAAATTTACCGATTTTAAGGGGAATTAGATAAGAGAATAAGTTTCGAGAAATTCCTGAGAATTTCTCAGGAATTTTTCTCAAGAAATTCCTAAGAATTTCTCAGGAATATTTCTCCGGAAATTCCTGAGAAATTCTCAGGACTTCATCACAGAATTTTCAAGTTCCGTTTTTCACCAATAGGTGTCTCTGAGGTTCTCTTCTTTCATTGACTGCTCAAACTAAATCTTTTTTCTTTGCATCCTTATTGATCAAAAATGATAATTTACTTCAGAACCATCTTTTAAAAAAATATTTAAAAATTTTAAAACATTTTTTTTATTTTTTCTTGACAATTCTGAATAAACAAAATACCTGACAACTTCAATAAGATCAAAAACAACTATTCTGACTTAAGAAGATGGTTATACTTCTAAAAAGTTGGAGGGGCATTATAGTTGTTATTCACTACTTTTGTTAGAAAATATTTCAAGATATTCCTGGGGAACTCTTGAGAAAATCTTGGGAATAGTTCCCAGGAAATTCCCAGAAATTGGTTCTGAAGACCTTTTCGCTACAAATTTTCTCTGGTTTTACTAAAAATTGGCAACAAGAAATTCCCTAGAATTGGTTACAAGAAATTCCTTGGATATAGTTACGTGAGTTTACTCGGAATTTCCTGGGAATTTCCACGGATGTTCCGCAAAATTATTACTTGGGTCAGTGGAAAGACATGGGCGGGTACCACGATTACTGTTATATCTCGGAGCTATTCCAGGCCCATTAAGTGGCTTCAGAACCCAGCAGTAGCTGACTCAATCCTTAAAATGCATGGAATTAAAGCTGCTATCGGAAGCCCAGGAAGTTCATTCCCGTATTGTAAATCAATGAAGCTGGTCACCTAGAGTGACTTATAAATTAGCAACCATACTGCATTGCATGATTACTTACACACAATGGGGGTGATGTTAGGGAACGCGAGGGTGTGTAACTCCTGCTTTGTTTCTAACAGCATGTCTAGAAATGATGTGCGATTAGCGGCCATGTGTGTGATGGCCACAGGTGCCATGGACTCAGGAGTTCAGCTCGAGGGGTGACATGGAAACGCCTTAACACGGAAACGACTCAACACGGAAACGGATCAAAAATTATTTTTAAGGCATTTCCGTTTTTTTTAGAAATTCAAGGAAATCCCTCAAAGTTCAGAATTGTTGAGGGATTTCTGAATATTTTGTATCCGTTTCCCAATATTTAGAGTTGAATGGTTTCCTCTTTTTTTTTGATCAATTTCCTCATATTTTTGATCCGTTTCCGCTTTTTTCAAAAACTTTAAAATAAAATTTGAAGAAATCGCGGATATGCCTCAAAAAAACCGGTTTTTGAGGGGTTTCCGCGTATTTTTGATCCGTTTCCGTGTTGAGGCGTTTCCATATCACCAGCTCGAGGATGATGACAGTGATGCCATAAACCGAGCCATGGCCAAGGCCCTGCAGATTAGTGTTAAAGAGGTGGCCTCCCTACCAGACAACGTCATGGTGTGGATATCATATTACCAATTTGATCCCGCCATGATTGGAGCTTGGATCAAATTTAGATTGTTGAGCTATGACAAACCCAGAGCTGGATCCATTCTTGAGTATTTGAAGACCTCCGATATGGAATGGAATCTTAGCTAACTTCAAAGCTAGCTGTAATGATTGAAGAAATCTCTTGCTTGTCTGGATTCTGTAATGACTTATATATGTAAAAAAATCTAGTAAACTTATTATTGACACTTGTCAAATAACTGATTAGTTTAAATTGTTGAATTGAATTATTTTTGATTTAGAAATACCATGACTTGTTATTTGAATGTTATTTCTCATTATTTTTTATATTGTAAATATTGAATGTTTCAATTTATTAATCCTTTCTAGACCCCTTTCCTCACTAAATTTCAAGCCCACCCCCATCTCCCCCTTTCTACTAATATCTAATAATACATGCCCCTCTTCTCTCTGTACACATGCCCCCACCCTTCTTCCCTACTCTGAATACACATGTCACTCCCCCCTCTTCCCTAGATTCTCTCTATACACATGCCTCCCTTCTTCCAATTCCTCTCTGGATATGCCCGCCCCTATTCGACCTCGCCCTAACTCCTTTAAAATCTTCTAATAGGGTCGGGACTAAGAAATAATATAGTAAAGGAATTCATTCTGTCCACTCTTTTGTGAGCTGTAATTGTTTCTAATTTACGCGAGTAAAGTGGCAGTGGCATTCAGCTGCCGGAAAGGATGCTGAATGCCACTTTCAAGGGGTGGCGTAGTCTGCCAGCATAGGCGAGTCAGATGGCACAAGACCGGTTTCCAATTGATTCTCGTATCCCTCTAGCAAGATCAAATCTGTCTCCCAGATTCAACTAGGTTCAGACTCGTAGGTCAGAGCATTAATTATTATAAAGTCTTTTTCATTCTATTTCAACCCAGCATAGTAAGCAGTGCTCTCTTGGTCTCTCTTAGTTTACAAAATGTAGACTGCATGCCGGAAAGGCTAGGGATCCAAGGCAACCGGAGAGAAACATATTTAGTCAAACACATAGAACGAAATAAAATGGTGACTACTCCTGGACCTGGCATAAGCATACTTACTGACTTGGTTGTTCATCTACCTTGGTAAATGATGTAGTCATCAGGGGTAAACTGCTGGCTTTCCTTTGATTATCTGTTTAAAACAGTGCAAATCCATGGGTTTAACCTTTAAATGCTGTTCTTACAGGAAATTCGTAAACAGGGGCAATGTATTGTTATATTTGAAAGGATACCTTCATAAATTTAAACCCACATCTACCTCTTCACACATAGTTAATAGTAATAGTTAATAGTTAATAGTATCTTTAGGGACAGTAAGTGTCAACCTGTAAACCTGTATTAAATCTGGATTATTTATGTTATCAAATTCCAACATTAGATCTGCAGTTACCTATTCAAAAATGTAAATAATTGACTTGCATTTTTGCATATCTATGCATATCCATACATTTTTGTTATATGCATTTTTTATGAAATTTTATTAAACAAAAAAGCTATTTTAAGTTGCATTCAGTCTAGATAAGTGGCAAACAAAACAGCTTAAACTAGATCTGGCTAATTTAGACTGAAAAAACAAGGTTTAAGTCTGGTTTAAGCTTGTTTTCTGCATCACCCACTGTTGAAGGTTACTATTACTGATCTGCCCTACAATTATTCTGTAAAGAGGATTGACACATCTAGCTATAAAGTTCATTAATTGATTTTTGTCTAGAAATGAAGCTTTAATATATTTTATATAATCAAAAAGTTTCTAACTTTTAGAGTGATGAAAATCTGAATGTTTAAGTAAAAATGTTAAGAGTATTTATTCGTGCCTATGCATATATTCAACCTATTGCACAAGATTTTCTGATTATAGCTACGCAATGTTAAGACAATGCGAAGAGTATTATTAAAAGTAAACTCCTATTTTTTTACTCTAAAATCTTCAGGAATTGTTTCTAGAGATTTGATTTACAATAATTTAACATTCTTTTTAATACACACTCAAAGCCAGAAACTTATTGTCTACAGACTCTATAAATAAAGAATTATGAAAAAAACTTACTTTTAACTGTCAGCGTAGTTTTCACAATGGTGGAGAATTGAGTGGCAATACATAATTCATACATGGTATTTATACTGAATCACAAAGGGTTGCAGGTTTGTGCAAAACATATATATATAATACTATGCAAATATAAAATTTAGCCTCACTATACATGGTTTCATGTTAGTATTGGCTAAAAAAGAATTGTACGTCAAATTTTGGTCTGCTATTGGTCGAAAGAAATGGCGCTTAGGCCTAGCTTAAAACATTTTTACAGGCTGTATGGCTTTACAGTGCAAAAGATTGAAGTATATAGAAAAAAGGATGTATTTCTTTTAACTAAGCCAAGGTTAGTCAAGAATTATGACTTTAAAATATGAAACCTATAAAGTTAAGGTTAAGACTGTGCTCAAATTTTACCTTTAGGAACCAGGTAATAACTTCAAACATAAGAGCAAGCATGAACTCTATCTCTTCGGCTCAATTTGCACTGATTAAATCTTATGTATATATTTCAGGGTAGGTAGTAGGTACAAGATTCAACCGTAAACTGAAAACACAATAAATCAGTCCATGGTTAATTAATTTTATAATAAAACAGAAATTTAGCCTTTAAATTAAAACTTTCTCCAGGTTATTATAAACATTTTAATTATACATATAGAAAAATTCACTTACATTTTGATTTGTCCGGAGGTTTGTAGCCTATAGAGTTCAAAAATGCAGCACAGTCTCGGGTACAAAAACTAAACACTAGCTTAATAGAATCGAGTTGAGATTTTTCTGTGTCTTCAAAAATCCTTCTCAAGTTTTAACTTTCTTACAGAGATCACAAGAAGTGTAATTGAGATTAGTACCTGTATTTGATCTAAAGGAGCCTAGATCAGGGATACAGAGTAGATCATTCCATCCGAGGTGCCGGAAGTCTACAGTCATTCTATCGGGGATACCGGAGAACAATGAAACAACCTAGCCAAGGTTGTAGGAGGTCTAAATAAAATTCATTAGACCGAATTCAAACGCTCAAAGTCTGTGAGCTTTGCTCCTCACCTTTAATTGATCAATCCCAGACTAAGGATGTCAAGCTCAGTAGGTGGAGGAAGGTAGATTTATAGTTGCCCGGGGACAAACCACACAGGAGAGATGACCAGCGGGTTGAGAATAATTACAGCTTGTCCGCGAGTCAGCGGAGAGGATGCAGCTGATCAATCAATCAAGGCACCATTTATAAATTTAAGACTATTCTTTTGCTAGATTTAATTGGGCCCCCCCTCGTTTGCTACTGGTAAGAACCAAATGCAAAAGTAAAAGTCCATAGTGNCCCCCCTCCCTAAAAAATTTAATTTTAAATCACATTTTTAATGCCGCAAATCAAACCAAGTATAATTAGCATAGAATTTCTCCAAATAATGTTACTTAGCAAAATCAACAGAAGTTTACCATAGGTTAGTCTAAAAATTAAGATTCGCCAAAAATGGCCAATAATCTGACTAAAGGCTGCTGAACAGAGAGTGTCCACATTAAAGTGATGTTACAATGACTATAATGTCATTAAGAATTTAACTCCATTCAGTGCAATAAAAAAGCTACCTGTCCTAAAGAGGGTCTGCACTCTAAACTGACAACAGTAGGCTTTTTCTTGGAGATAACCTTGGCCCGTTTCCTTTTCAAGTCAGCATTCCTAAGAAATGATAGTCTAGGATGGGTAATGAAAAAGGATTAGTTAATTTAGATTTAGGGTATCTTTTATATGATTGATATCAACAAATTCAACTAACCTAGCTGGAGTGACACAAGTGCCACTTACATCGAGAGCAGCCTCCAGATTCTTAAGCTCAGCTGCTGGGGTCATAAGTGCTATACCCTTAAGTTCTTCAGCCACTAGCTGCCCTTCATCTAGCTGAGCTACAATTTCCGACACTTCTTGAAGCTTAGTCGGCATAACAAGAGCATTATTTAGCGGCTTGAGAGTCAAGAATGACTGCGTTGCCACTACTGAAAAAGAAGCAGCCGACGTGAGGATAATAATTAGCATTCAATGTATTGGGGTCTGAAAGTTATCCAAAAGATTTTAACAGCAGTTTAACTTTTAACCATCTTTTCATACCTTTTTTATGAAAACATTTAAAACTTTTTGGTTGAATTTTAAAATTTAATTATTTCTGTATTTTTCTAATCTCTATATCCTGATGCCTGATGCTGTAATTATTTGATATTTTAAAGATACTGTAAATGAAAAATTACAGGGGGTATATTTGATATTTTAAAGGTACTGTAAATGAAAAATTACAGGGGGAATATTTGATATTTCAAAGGTACTGTAAATGAAAAATTACAGGGGGTATATTTGATATTTTAAAGGTACTGTAAATTAAAAATTACAGGGGGTTAATTTGAAATTTTAACAAACGGAAACACATGACAATGATACTGCACTGCCATTGGCGGGAGTTCTGGTCACAGGATACGGATGTTAAATTATCAATTATATCTATTAAAAATGAAAAATTATTAAATTCAAATTGTAATAAGAGCAAACCTGAGTTATTCAGCCTCCTCTGGGATATTGTCGTATTTAGATTGGTTATGTATTTGCTGAATATGATCTGTTCAATACTTATACCAAATCTTACATAAATAAATTTTGGACTAATTTTGATATAGGTATTATTTTAATTTCTCGAGACATCTGATAGTCAACACCATCAGGTTGCTAAGATACAGAATAGTCTGTGAGCAGAATTCAATTCCTTTGCATACAGACGTAAGTTTATTTTTTAATTTATTAACTTAGGTCACTAATCTCAATAACCTGTAGTGAACTACTCTTTTCTTAACAGTTCCACTACAAATTAAAATAGATCTACGCTATTTAGGTTCTTCGATTATTGGATGAAGTGATCTTGAGAAGGACTCTAATTATCTGCTTACTAACGAATTTAACGGCGACGAAGGGAGAGATCAATACAAATAGCCCTGAAATTAAACCTGTAGCTCCAATCAGTGAAACTGTGCTAATAACGAATCCGGCTACTTCTTGTACGTCTTCAAGGACTTCAGATTTGTCGGAATTTAAATATTTTATTTACTAAACAGAACTATTACTGACAAATTACAAGTTATTTAAGATATTTATATTTTATTAGACAATGATTATTGATTAAATTGTTTAAAGAGTTTTCAAGGTTTGTAAAGAGAGCTTTTGAGAAGTATATGTGTTAGAATATTAATTGATTTTCTTACCTATCATTTGAATTCTTTCTTATCTATCAAGGATAACTAAATGTGATCAAGCCCTGGACTGAACTGAACATATACTGTCAAAAGCGCTCCTTTTATACGAATTTTAACGAGGGGAATATCATCATATTAACACTATGGGGGAATATTAGTTAAGAAGAGAAAGTCGTCTTCCTCCTAGGGCTGACTGAGTTGGATAAAAATGACTTTGCTGTTAAATAAGATTATGATGGAGGGGAATATTTTGATTTTATTTTGTTGCAGATTAAAATGTACTCGAGAAAAGACTTCCCCTCTAAATATACTAAAATTTCATATTGATAATAGGGAGAAAATATTAAAGATCATTCTCTCTTCTTAGATTGTCTCTTTGTCTCAGATACATCTCTTGTCTCTAAAAAGAGAAAACTATAAAATTCGATCAGATAGAAACTAGAGCTATAGCTCTACAAACCAATGTGGTCATTTTTGAATTCCAGGATAAATGCTTAATACCCTAACGAAATACTGAATGGGCTGACATTTTTTGAGGAAATCATTGAGAGTGCCCCTACGGTAACAAAGGCCTAAATAATTTTTTTTTCCTTCAAAATTCGACCTTTAAAATTTTCACGGCATTGCCCACACTGGGCACTTCAGGTAATATATCATAAAGCTGTCATCTGTGACAAAAATAAAAGCATACTTGAGGAATAGAGTGTAAATCCCTATTAATTAAATTCAAAGAGAACATGAAGGATGTCTATTTTAATTTTAATCCAAACAAAATGAGTTCAAACTTTTTGTTAGATCTTTAACCACTAGCTTTGTCCTTAGTTGAAAATGAATCACAAATTTGATAGGAAGTTTTAATAAGTGACTTAAACATTGTATATTTGTGTTTAAACTAAAATAACACAAACTGAATTGTACTGACATCTAGCTAACATGATCTGAACTATATTTACAGAATTTGTTACTTTGATAAGACGGCAATAAAGATAAGAAACAAGTTGGTAAACAATTTTATACGAACACTGGCTCGGGAAACAGTTGATTGTATATTGGCTTTTCCAAGATAACAAGTGTAGGAAACCTAGTCTAATCTCAATCTGATCTTGGACTCCGGAAATACATTTGTACCATTTGTTGAAGAGTTCAAGAGTTGAACCAAATGTGCTGAATTGTTGAGGATATCCCCGGGTACCCGAGTATGACACACAAATTCGAAATTCAGGCCTTAAGCTATTATAATATAGAATTATGAATAAAAAATAACTATTATGCATCTTTATGAAATCAATATTAATCTTAATTACATTTTAAAATATTTTAATATTATTTATACATATAAACAATTTGCGATAGGGCCCAAATTTTGTGTGGGACCTCAAATGACCTCAGAGAACGTTTATGGAAATACTTAAAATATTTGAAAATCTGCAATCTTGATTTTGGTATTCTATATATAAATTTGGCTTGTCTGTTTGTCTGTCTGTTTGTATCCAATAAACGTAAAAACGGCTGAACCGATTGGGCCTAAATTTTTTGTGGGACATCACGTGACCGCAGGAAAGGTTTATGAATTATACACGTCCTTTATGCAAATGGGGCCTGCAGTTGATGATTTCAGTCATCAACTAAAGCCAACTCTGACAATTCACTGAATTGTAAACTTTAACTTTAACTTTAAATATTCAGTAAGACCCATAACACTTTGGAAAAGGAACAAGATTGATATAAATTCAAATATTCTAATGCACATAAAACACAGCAGTGCAACCCTGGTCTATTTCACTTATTAAGTTGGGTTTCAATCAACTACAGTGGTAAGTGATTATATCAATACAATGAAGACATCTTTTTTATTTAAGTTTTGACTGCTAACTTGATTTTGTTGAATTACAAGTTTACAAGTAATCAAAGAGAAGATTTTTTTAATTGACATCTCCTCTTGGCTTCTATCTTTACGTGAATCTATCTATGCTCTTTAACAGCTCATTATAATTCCAAATGAAAATCCAAAGTCGTATCTATCGTATTGATATAATCGCCTACCACTGTATAAAACTATTAACTTTTAAAAAGCCTGAAATGTACATAAGATTGGTGAAAAGCATGAAGCGCCCTAAAAGCCTAGTTTCAATATAAATATATTGATTTCAGAATCACTTAACATTTTAACTGCAAAGTTTAAAATTATGATTTTAAAAATGTCTAATATATTAATCAAAATTGTCTTTTGTTCTTTTTCTTGTTTTTTTAACGTGTGCTTGTGGATTTTAAAATTTTTTAAATCCTTTCAAGGTTCAACTCAAAAGTTGAAACAAAATGTCGGCTTGGAACATTTTAACTCTAAATATTGTTTTTGTTTAAAATTTTCAGATGGCAAACCTGGCGTCTGCTTGATTTCTAATATTTCTCATCTTAATCCCAGAAGTAATTTTTAGTTTTTATTTCAGCTAGCTGAAGTACCTGGCGTTGCCAGTGAACAAAATTTTAAATTAAAAAAAATCAAATTTTAAAAATCAATATTTCTAATTTTTTTAGCCGATGTTATTCCACAGATACCCATGAGTTTCCCAAATAAAAACAGCTCATCTGGTTCAGCCGTTTCGCCAGCTATACCTAACATTTAAATATATAAATGTATGTATATATAGAGCAAAGCCATTAAGGCTGTTGTCAAGCTTCTTCGAAGATATGAGTGTCATAAAAACTCGGATTTTAAATTCTTTGAAAACTATTAAACACGATTTTCTTTAATCATTTAATCATTTAGTAATTAGTATTTGAAAAATTTTTAGTTTTTTTTAATGAACAGATGATAAACCAAATTTTAAAAACACTTAATAAAATTCAAATTAAAAAAAGATTTTTTGGTGATAAAACCCAAAAAAGTATTAAAAGCTTTTATAGACAAAAATCCCTGTAAAATTGAATTAAATATATTCAATATTAATTTTTTTACAAAAAAAATAATTACAAAAAGGCATAACAAAGTTGACAGGCTTTCTTTATTCTGAAACATTAGATCTTATATCTTTATACAACTTTGCAAACTTTACTTTTAACCCTCATGTTTAGTAGTTTACATATAAATTATTTATTTTTTAAATTTTAATAGGGATGGGCAATATCCAGATTCATTTTACAGGAACTTTTAATGTTTTAGACTTTTAAAAGGTATTACGACAATATGAGAAGGTTCCAACATTTAACTTTATTCTGTAGAAGTTTACCAAACATGCAAATTTGTTACCCTTGAAGAAAGCATAAGTCTAAAACAATAGTTTTTGGGTTTTTAAAACGATAGTTTTTAGTTCGATTTTGCCTTATGTTTTCACCTAGGTTAACAAATTTGCATGTTTGATAATAGTAAACTTCTACAAAAAACAATTTCAAACCGTTGAACCTGTAAATCTTTTAAAATTTCAAAAGTATTGAAGTTTCTGTAAAACGAATCTAGCAATTGCCCATCGCTATATTTAAACCTACAGGATTAACCACAAAGAATAGGAGTTAAGAACAGATTAAAACTCAACAATCTTGAAATCGCATCCTTTGGGGTACCTTGTAACTTAATAAGTCACATGAAAAAACACCCTAAACCTTTTGCATTTAATATTTTAATCTTAAACAATATTAAGTGCAGCTCTAAGGTAGAAATATTTTACATACTATAAGAGTAATTTTCTGTTATGAGCACTAAAAACACTCACTTTTAATGCCTATTTCTTTTCGGTACAAAAGCTGGATAGCTATCAAGTAACTACTTATGTTTAATAGCTAGATATGCTAACTAGCAACTAATATAAATGTTTAATAGCTAGATAGCTAACTAGAAACTACTTCTGTTAAACAGCTAGATAGCTAACTAGTAACTACTTTGCTTTGCACGAAAGTACAACTATAAATGCCTTAAACTGTTTAATTCTAAACAAACGCTTCTATATATAAGTTTTTGAATCTGGAAGAAGATATTTGCATGAACGAACTTAAAAACGAATCAAATGAATGATAGCTTTTTTCTAAATTTTATATATAGTGTAAGATATTCAACTGTTTTGGAATTGGCAAATCTTCTTAAAATTTTGTGGAGTCTTTTTTAAGTGTTTATAAGGAACAAAACTTTATACCCAACACTATAAATTGCAATAAATAGCATTATACTCTAACTTCTCTATTGTAATTATTAAAATCCTAAACAAACTTCAATTTGTTTAACCGAAGAATAAATACAAGATTAAATATTCATACATAGAGTTTATTAGTTAAAATGTGTTAAAAACATGGCTATAAATAGAAATAATGGATATAGGTTAGATATAGATTAGATATAGATTAAATATCGGTTAAATATGGAGATTAATAGTAATTATTTGTATTATTTACAGTACTACTGAACAGCTGACGTCTTGTACGCTGTAGTCGCATTAGATACTTAGCATCTATTAGGGCTAAGGTCTTGGATTTGACTGGTGTTATTAGATCTATTGTATCATCAACGATTATACACCTTTTGTCTCTTCTTGGTTTTATCGGTGAAGGGAGATCCATGTTAGCTTTTATGGTGTTCTGGTCACAAGCATAAATGGTTGGTGGAAACAATGATCTGATATGAACAGGAGGAATTGAATCATCGACGATACACCTTTTGACTCTCCTTGGCTTTATCCGTGAAGGGAGATCCATGGTAGCTTTAATGGTGTTTCGGTAACAAGCGTAAATGGTTTGTGTAACATATGAACTGACATGAACAGGAAGAATTGGCTTTATGATAAAAACAATCATCAAGACAGCTATACAGATATATTGAATAACTGATAGTATGACTTCCTTCAGAATTCATCTGAGCCTTCTGTTCTTCGTGCTCTTTCTTCCTCCACTGCATGCAGGTCCAATACTCCTGGATGGGTGACTTGTGATTTTCTTGGTAACAGCCAGAATATCCAGGTAAATAAAAGTGATGGATGGATTGATCTTGAACATCAATCGGAAACGGTGCAACAGTAAAAAGCAAAAGCTACCGCAACTGAGCCAACAGAGTGAATCCTAGAATCTTCTTAGTAGGAAAACTTGATGATTTGGTTTGATGGTAATTGTGTGATAATATGATATTGAATGGTAAACTGATTTGATCAACCTGTTGTTTATATAAACAGAGGTATCATGTAGACGGTCATCTTTAGTTAAGACACGATGGGAGGGAGGTGATGGGGGGAGGGAGGGAGCTGAGTGGGTTGTTTACACTAGTTTATATTCGGGTTAAAACTACATCTATTTATATTTCTATATTGCATAGAGCTCCCAGCTGACATTCGATCTCCGCCGTGTTTTGGTCTCCACCATGTCGTATGTGCAATAGCACAGGTTTCTATACCTCCATAGTATGTACTCCATGTCCCCTCCATCATAAGTGCTGTGGTGAAGAAATTACTACACTGCCATATTATATACTCCAGATTTCCACTATATCTCCTCTTTCGTAGGTGCGATGGCTAAGTAATTATGTACCACCATAGTATATACTCCATATATCTCCACCGTAGATACTATACTCTGTTGAAGGTGCGAGGGCGGAGTAATTTTGTACCTCCATAGTATATACTCCATATTTCTGATATATCTCCTCTGTCGTAGGTGCGATGGCAAAGTAATAACATACCACCATAGTATATACTCCATATATCTCCGCCGTAAATACTCCGTGGAAGGTGCGAGGGCAGAGTTATTGCATACCTCCATAGTATATACTTCATATTTCTAAAATATCTCTGTCGTAGGTGCGAGGGCGGAGTAATTATGCACCTCCATAGTATAATACTCCATATATCCCCGCTGTAGTTCCTTTGTCGTAGGTGCGACGGTGAATTGTTCAATATACCGCTGTAGTATATAATCCATGTTTTTGCTGTCGTATATATTAAAGAGGAGATCAAAGTAACTAAATCAAACATTTGAACCATTAATTTTTGATCAACCCGTGCAGCAGCAGTACACTCATGAGCTTCAGTTACTCTCAAATTCTTCAACATGAAACACCTATGTAAATCTATCCCATGTGATATTAATCCAACCAAGGAGCCTGTTGTTAATCCAACCTTGGAGCCTGTTGTTAATCCAACCTTGGAGCTTGATGTAAATCCAACTAAGTAGCTTGATGTAAATTCAACAAAGGAGACTGATGTGAATCCAACCAAGAAGCCTGATGTGAATCCAACCAAGGAGCCTGATGTGAATCCAACCAAGGAGCCTGATGTGAATCCAACCAAGCAGCCCCATTATTAATCCAACCATGGAGCCTGATGTGAATCCAACCAAGGAGCCTGATGAGAATCCAACCAAGGAGCCTGATTTGAATCCAACCAAGGAGCCCCATTGTGAATCCAACCTTGAAGTGATCTTTTGTACATACTACAGCGAAGATATGATCTCCCACATCTAAACACTTCGATGTCGGTTTCATGTAGTATATACTAAATCGAATTCTTTCCCACCGATGTAGAATGTAGACATCGGTGAAAATGTCCCCGATGTAGAATGGAAAAAAAGTCCCAATTTTCTTTAATCCTTGGAAAAAATGTCACTGGAAAAAAAGTCCTGCGTTTTAGATTCCTGAGACTTTTTTTCCTAAAACAGTATGGAGGCATAGACAATAGAATATATATTAGAGGGGAATTTACTAGAAAAAGTGTAAAACGGCCATTTTGTTGTACTGTCTCTATACTGCAGGTGTACTTCACATATTTATGCTATATAACCTTTTGGGCCCTGGAATATCATTTTATATAAAATCTAAAATTATTGTTAAAAGAAAACCAAATTATGAAATAGGCTGGTTTCATAATTGACCAATGCTCATTTCACATAGACTCTATGCCTTCCACTTTACAAACGATGATTTTCCGTTATAACTATAAATCAAATAATGTTTTTTATTCACCTAATTCATTTCAAAGTTTATTTAACAGCTTTAAAAAACTCGAAATTGAAATGAATAGTCTAGGGTACATACTGTATTAATGTACTCTACTGCATATACTTTGTGAACATTTACATGATTTGTACACTTTGAACTCCCTTTCAGGCTGAAAGGGACTGAAAAAATTCATACCGAGAGATTCTTATAATTCCACTCTAACATATATTCTATTCTCTATGGTATGGAGGGCTGTCAATTAAGTCTCAGGAAAACAATTACAGGAATAAAAGTCTGGAAGAAAATAAATCCGAGGAAAAGTAAAACCTAAAAAAGTCCTAAGTCTCGGGAAATTTGAACTCAGTGATTTAATTGTCTGCAGAAAAAAAGTCCTAAAAAAGGTTGTGTATATAATTCCGCGTACAAATGTACTATGTACATCATATACTGGGCAGTTTCATATTCTGAAATAAAATACAAAAACAAATGCTAACTAAATGTGTGATAAATATATACATATGTAACAAATATATTTATTATCCGTTTATCTGCATATTGAATATATATTGCTAGGGGTGTTTTAATAACAAGCCCCTGAAATCCTACGATCATTGTAAGGATGTTTACAACTAGGAATTTTTTCCATTGTGATTCATGCATTTTCACTTGTTATTGGACTTTTTTTTTTAAATCATACTGGAGCCAGAAAAAAATTCCTAGAACATAAATTCTTGAATTGGTAGGACTTTATTTCCAGAGACTTTTTATATAAAAGGACTTTTTTCCACAGGACTTTTTTAGTATGTGATTTTAGGATTTTTCATAAAACTTACAGCTTCAGAGAGTGAGTTTAGAATATTTTTTGGAATTTTAAGAACTTTTGAATGAATTTTGGTGTTAGACAATACTACTTCCCGAAAATGGCCACAATTCTAGATTCTTTTTATTTTCCGAAATTTTTACAAATATTAATTCCACAAATTGGTAGTTAAAAATAATGGTTATATCCATGCTTTTAGATATCGTAGTATTTTTGTCAGGAAAACTAGTAATAATTGATCACATGAATGGGCTTTAACCAGCTGTAGTGTCTTCAAATGTAACAACAAAAAAGTCTCATGAATCCAAAACACAGGACTTTAATTCCAGGAAGGGCCTATACAGAAAAAAAGTGCAGGGGGGATGGCTTTAAGTTACCCAGAGCAAAGTTCCTTCAAAAAAAATATATACATACAAATTTAAAAATATATCTAGATGGGCGAAGAGTTGAATTGTAAAGATTACATTCATAATCAGAAAACTGTGGAATAGGAAGACGACATCAAAGTTAAGCGCAATTGATGTTGTTACAAAGAAAATAGTTTTACACTAATTTATTAAATCCCTTTTAAAGGGAAATGGACATGCTAAAATTTCACAATCACTGTGTCTTATGTTTTTGGGTTATTTAAAGTCATAATTTGAATCTAAAAGTCGTCTTCCAATTCCATATTTCTCTGGTTCTAACTGTATATTTACAAAATAAAAATAAAATCATCAAATGATGCATTTTTAATTTATCGAATTTTAGAAGTTTACCCAACCAAGAGGAAGTAGCTAAAGCCAATGGGCAAATGAAAACAAAGAGATAAATCTGAGGGTTGAACTGGGACTAAACATGGAGAAAAGTGGCGTACAAATTTTATTCTAAACTAAAATATGGTGTTAATTCTAAACCAAAATAAGGTGTTAATTCTAAACCAAAATATGGTGTTAATTCTAAAACAAAATACGGTGTTAATTCTAAACCAAAATACGGTGTTAATTCTAAACCAAAATACGGTGTTAATTCTAAACTAAAATATGGTTTTAATTCTAAACCAAAATATGGTGTTAATTCTAAACCAAAATATGGTGTTAATTCTAAACCAAAATATGGTGTTAATTCTAAACCAAAATACGGTGTTAATTCTAAACCAAAATACGGTGATAATTCTAAACCAAAATACGATGTTAATTCTTAACCAAAATATGGTGTTAATTCTAAACCAAAATACGGTGTTAATTCTAAACCAAAATACGGTGTTATTCTAAACCAAAAAACGGTGTTAATTCTAAACCAAAATACGGTGATAATTCTAAACCAAAATACGATGTTAATTCTTAACCAAAATATGGCGTTAATTCTATACTAAAATACGGTGTTAATTCTGTACCAAATTACGGCGTTAATTCTAAACCAAAATATGGTGTTAATTCTATACCAAAATACGGTGTTACTTCTAAACCAAATTACGGTGTTAATTCTGTACCAAAATACGGTGTTAATTCTAAACCAAAATACGGTGTTAATTCTAAACCAAAATATGGTGTTAATTCTAAAGAAAAATACGGTGTCAATTCTGCACCAAAATAGGGTGTTAATTCTGCACCAAAATACAGTGTTAATTCTATCCAAAGTACGGTGTTAATTCTAAACCAAAATACGATGTTAATTCTAAACCAAAATACAGTCTTAATTCTATCCAAAGTAAAGTGTTAATTCTAAACCAAAATACGGTGTTAATTCTAAACCAAAATACGGTGTTAACTCTATACCAAAATACGGTGTTAATTCTATCCAAAATACGGTGTTAATTCTATACCAAAATACGGTGTTAATTCTATTTTAGATTACAAGAAACTTTCTTAACAGTTTTGAAATAATGTTGACCCTAACTCACTATGTTCGCGCGGAACAAACAAGAAGTGTTCTTCTCTTTCAGCCATGATGACCACAATTGATGTTTGTTTATATAATTTCTTTGTAAATAATATTTTGCGTTTGAAAATTTCATAAAAAGTACTGGATCACATGTGTAATCCATGGTTAAGGTTTAAATGACAAATCCATGGATAATGATTTCATGATTATACTCTCTCTAACCCAACTTATCACTCTAGGTTTTAAACAACTGTCATTTTCGCCATAATACATTTAGTTGCAATACTACAACATTATCAGATGGCTAATATATATCTGTAAAATGGAGAACACATTATTAATTATTAATCAAAATAGTCATGTTGTAAACCGGAAACAATAAACAAATTCAGAATAAATAAAGGTGTACAAATATAGGGTAAAATAAAATAAAGAGAAAACTGTCCAAGAAACAAACAAATATATATATATGTTTACAAATCAACTTCAAGGCTGAAATTTAAACTCCATGGGTTAGATGATAAACTAGAGTGGTTCAGGGATGAACTCCATAATTTAAATCAGTAACTATGACTTACTGGATAATCTCTAAGGTTTAACTAATGAAATCCAAAGTTCTGGGGATGAATTCCAAGGTTTGGATTATAAAGATAGAGAAGAGAATATATATTAGAGGGGAATTTACTAGAAAAGTGTGAAACGGCCATTTTGTTGTACTGTTTCCATACTGCAGGTGTACTTCACATATTTATGCTACAGGGTGTCCTACGAAACATGACAATATCTAGATGATTTTGAAGGTCGTCTTAGAACTTTGAAATGATTTGCGGCATTTTTTCGAAAACTTTTTTTAGGAGGAAAATTCTAGAATTAATAATCACAAAATACCCCTTGTCTTGGCATTTCCAAATTGTGGTCTGCATTTTTTGTGCTTTCAATATTTCCGGAGATATGATGAATTTCCTTCAGATTTGGACAGTTTTGGTTTTATTTTATAAAAATTAAATCTGAACGAAATTCTTAATATCTCCGGTAATATTGAATGCACAAAAAATGCAGACCACATTTTGGAAACGACAGGACTAGGCGATTTTTGGGGTTATTGTTTCAGGAATCATGCATGTAAAAAGAAAGTTGAAGACTGAACGTCACCAATAACTTAAAAGTTGAAAGACGACTTTCAATTCGTCTTGCTAGTGTCATGTTTCGTGGGACACCCTGTATGTAACCTTTTGGGCCCTGGAATATCATTTTATAGAAAATCGAAAATTATTGTTAAAAGAAAACCAAATTATGAAATAGGCTGGTTTCATAATTGACCAATGATCATTTCACATAGACTCTATGCCTTCCACTTTACAAACGATGATTTTCCGTTATAACTATAAATCNCTCCATGGTTTAGATGATTAACTCCATGGTTTAGATGTTTAACTCCATGGTTTAGATGATTAACTCCATGGTTTAGATGTTTAACTCAATGGGTTTGAAGAAAAAATCTCCGTCTTCCTACCTCTGTAATCGATTTTCTCAAAATCTTTTCACCAAAAATAGATTTCAAATATTGAGAAAAGTTTAAAGCTTTTAAAAATAAATCTAAACATTGTACTGTAAATCAAGATTCTTGCGATCAAAAGTACAAAAGTACAAAAGTACAAAATTACAAAATTACAAAATTACAAAATTACAAAACTACAAAATTACAAAATTACAAAATTGCAAAACTTCAATCATGCAAATATGGACATTGTTATTTTTCTGAGGTTTTGCATACATAGTTTTATTAACATATATATTTACTTAAATCATAAATGTGTAAAAGTAAAAAAAATATTACTTTCCCCTGAAGGTAACTTTGCTGGACAATATATGTTATTGTTAAATGATAACTTGAGTTACGATTTTAATAAAAAGTCCAGAACTAATGCGCATATAGCTTGATTGCGCATATAGCTTGATTGCGCATATAGCTTGATTGCGCATATAGCTTGATTGCGCATATAGCTTGATTACGCATATAGCTTGATTGCGCATATAGCTTGATTACGATACAGAAAAAATACATTTTTTTGAAAAATTTTCAAGGTTTTTAAGTTAAAATCTTTATTGGTAGGATGGTAGGATCTGATCAATGCTAGAGGGATTGTATACTCCACTCTACTGGTAGTGGATCACGTAGGATGGTAGGATCTGATCCATTCTAGAGGGATCGTATACTCCACTCTACTGGTAGTGGATCACGTAGGATGGTAGGATCTGATCCATGCTAGAGGGATCGTATCCTCCACTCTACTGGTGGTGGATCACGTAGGATGGTAGAATCTGATCCATGCTAGAGGGATTGTATACTCCACTATACTGGTAGTGGATCACGTAGGATGGTAGGATATGATCCATGCTGGAAGGATCGTATACTCCACTCTACTGGTAGTGGATCACATAGGATGGTAGGATCTGATCCATGCTAGAAGGATCGTTCACTCCTTTAGTTTGGCCGATCACTATTGCCCAACATTGGGCATCTGCTCCTAACTTTACCTCCTGAATCATAGAAATTATTCGTAACTGACACCTAAAGAAAATAAATAATGTTAAAATATTGAATTACCTTGCAATTAGTTCCAGACTTCCCAGTAAGAAGTTTGCAAAGGATAAATGAATTGTTACCCTGGTTATAGTCTTTACTAACTTCAGGCTGTTCAGAGAAGTAAATTCCGAAACCATAGACAGCACGCTGAATTTTACTTAGGTTAAAGTTGTTCTTCAGTATGGGATTAATATTTGCTTCAGCAGTGCCGTGAAATCCAAAACTAGGATCAGATGGAATTCCTTTACTCTTAAACTCTGCTTGCTTAGCACTGAACTTGGCCTCTAGAACAGGATTCTCTATGATATCAATCTTATCAACCTTCATCTGCTTTCCGGTCTGTAATCGGTAGAATATACCCTCTGCCAGGGAGTAGTGGATATCGTAAGGATTGTTCATATCCATGGTTCTCTTAGGATACTTAGTGGTCTTCTTAAACCCTGGCATAGGCAGCTTAGTTTGTATATTGGAGATATTCCCTTTCACAAAGTGTATTATATAAGCTGGGATTGCTTGGTGAGGATTGTAAACAACAAACTCGTCATTCTTAACAAGTTCACCTGCTGGGGCATAAAGGGAGTCATATCCATCCTTCTTCATCTTAGCTGGCGTCAGCTCATTCATGGCTCGGGTAGCTTTCAAGGATTTTCCAAGAAGAACCTTGCACAGAAGAAGTAACGTTCCCGTGCAGATTTGGAAGAAATACTGGAGAAATAAACACCTTGACCAAACATATTGTTGCTGCTTGCTTCTGGAAGCCTGAAACCGTCTCCAAAACAAATGTTCTCCACTCCATCATCTCCGGTACCGTGAAACTTACGATCTTCAGGTCGGTGTGGATCATGTAGTTCTAGTTTAGCCTTAAAGAACGCTAGTTCAAGTTTGGGGTTTGTTACCCGCTCGATCTTAGTTATAATGGGAAACCAATGATGGTCTGGTACAATGTAGTTTATCACTTGTCCTTTAACAGTATCAAACTCAGATTGATCCTTGACCTCCAAACTGAATGCCCTTTCGCTGTCCTTTCTTCGGCGCATTTCATTCTCTATCTCATCGATTTTTCTCTCAATTTCTTTTCTCTGGTTTTCGACGCAGGTTTTACAGTCTGAACAGTCTTCTCCGCATTTCCTTAAACAAGCATGCTTGCAAGAGAGACGCTTCTTGCACTCCTTTTCACAAGGAGTTGAGGAGAGATCCTCACAGCAAGGTTTAACAGTTTTGTGTCCGCAACCTTGCCGGGTGACTTTAACTTCTTCCATGCATTTCAAATCTTCGATCCTCTTAAAGCATTCAAGCTTCTTCGAATGCTTGCACTCCGGGAATGTCTTGAGAACCTTCTGAGTGCATGTGAGCTCCAGCATGTCTTGGAAGCATGATTTCTTCATCAAATGTTTGCAAGGCATCTCAACATCAACCTGTGCACGACAATTGGCATGGGTGTGATGCTCTCCGCACGTTTTACTGCACTTGTGCTTGCCACAGTCCATTCTTTGTATACAGCTAATATTGCATTTCATTACTCTTTCTCCCTCCAAGCCAATATGACAAGCTCTAAAACAATTAATTAAGAGAAATGATGATTAAATTTTCAGTTTTTTCTTGTAATAGGGTTAAATGGTAATATATACTCCAAAACAACAGTTGTCATTGAAAAGGATCAATATCGATCAATGCTTGCTAGGTAGGCAGGATTGTAACTAAAATATTTTTGGATTTAAGCATTACTTTATTTCTTCCTTTTGACATAATAATAATTTGTATTTGAAAAAAATATAATGTTATTAAAAAAGCATGATAATTGTTTTTATCTTTCATTTACCTCTTCTCTGGATGTCCACAGTCTGGAAAGTTGAAATCAATCACAGTCATACAGAGCTCTTTAGATACATCATTCCAACAAGGTTTAGTCCCAACATGACCGCATCTAGAGAAGCTGAAGGAAACCTCGGTGATGCACTTGTTATGCTCGTGCTCAGGTTGACAGGTAGCTTTACAGGTATGCTGTCCACAGGAGAATAATAATCCACAAGGGATGGAGCAGAGCAGGGACGGATTATCCACGTATCTGTCCGCATCTTTCCCTGTAGTTAGTTTCCGTGTGGAGCTGGTGGAATGGTTAGGGCAGGATATTTCAAGAGAATGTCCGTTAAATTGAACCTTATTGAGAAGTATATCCCAACATCTCGCTCTTCTCACAGTTTCAGGGTTTCCGATGAATACAACGCAGGATTTTGCTCTAGATTGAGCCACACAACGACGATTTAGTTTATTTAAAAATCCCACTTCACCTGCTGGATTACTCCGGACTAAAGATACAATCACAATCTTGTTTTCATCTCCCTGGAAATTATCAACAGTTGAGATATTCACGGTTTCTTCATCTCTAGTCAGTTTCTTATTATTCTTCATGACACTACGTAACTTTTCTTCATCTCTAGTCAGTTTCTTATTATTCTTCATGACACTACGTAACTCGTTTACTTGTCCTTTATACATGGTTAGAATTGTGATATCACTTGGCCTATGTCCGTAGGTGATCAATACACTAGCAAGTCCTACAGCCATTGACGCTTCAACTTTATTCGTCTTACTTCGACCAATATTCTTCATCTGATCAATGTTCTTATCAATCTCACCATCCTCAAGGCTATTATGTGCCCAGAATATAGTTGAGTATTTTAGAATTTTAGGGAGTTCTATTGAACCAACTCGTGAAATATTACTCTTTAAAGTTGGATAAATGTCCAGTAAGAGCTCCGCTATATCTGGCCTCATCCTGTTCTGCATCTGTAACTGGACGAAGGGGAGCTTATTGTCCACCAGCCTTTGCATCATCGACACATCAAAGTTCATCATCTTCAGCTCGTAAGTGTTTACCTGAGGTGGGAGCTGTTCATGATCTCCGATCATGATCAGATGTTTGGTTTGGTAGCTGAGCGCAACCAGGAGCTGAGGTTCTAATATCTCCGCTGCTTCCTCCACTAGAACTATCTCGGGTTTTAATATCTTCAGCATTGCATTGTTAATGGATGCTCCCGTGATGGTGATACCGACCACCTTCATCCCGGAAATACACTCTGCTCTGTTGACAGCTTCAAGCTCTTCCTTCATCTGCATTTTCTCCTCCAGGTTCCTGATCATCTGATCCAACCTCTCACTGCTGTTCTCCTGCATCTGGTAGAGAATTGTGTAGAGGAACTTGATCTTGGAGTCTATAGAATAGGTTGAAATATCTCCGTAAAGTAGATCAAACACTATAGGACAGTTCTCAGGGAACTGGTTTATCATACACATATATTCCTGGTCATTAAAAAAACGTGTTATCACTGGAGCCTCATCCGTACTTAACCCAGACCCAGATATTCGAACCATCTCAACACGCTCTCTCTGCAGAGCAATGGGGTCTTCTTCCTCCTCTTCTTCTTCTTCTTCTACATCCATGTTTTCATCCGTATTGTTGTTTACAGGAATCTCTCTTCCAGCGTACATCTCTTTGTAGACGTTAACTCTATGCTTTAATAAACTCTCTTCGACCTTCTCTATGTTGGACTTGAAACCTCTAAAAATAATTCAAGTTCCAAGGACTGTAGTCATTATTCAAATCATTTATAGTGTCCGATATAAAACGGTATCCTTAAAAGATATGTTTGATCAAGAATGAGTGAGATATCAACACTATTCTCCATTAAAATTCATCATCTTTAATTGTGGGTTTTCTACAAATATGACTTGGGCATTTCAAACTAGAAAAAAAGACGATATCTTCCACATTATTGATCAGATAACGGTTAAAAGGGTGCAGTTATGAATCTGTGAAGGAGGGTTCCTTGAAATTACCCCAATGGTCCCTTAAATAATAATCATTTTTTTGTTGTTATTTAGGAAGCTTACTTGAACATTTTCTTCTCTGGGAACCATGTCACTAGTTTATACAAAAACATTTCGTTAATGTATTTGCATCTTTCTTCCCTCTGATTGAACAGACCTAGATAATAGTGAATATTATAAATATAAAGATAAAATCCTGTTCTTATCCGACACCTTGATAAATTAAATCAAAATATATCTAAAGAAAAATACTCAAAATTTGACAAAATTATGAATGCTATATGTTCAGAAAATTGTAAATAGGATTAAGTTCTGGCTTAAAGGGAGTGACCTATTTACCTATTTACTACCTTACATAGCCGGTCACTCCCTTTAAGTACAATAGTAAATTTCAGCATTGTACGTGTTATTAAACCTCCACTTGTGTACTGCAATAAAATTACCCAGAAGAATATACATAATATCAATCTTAATGAATTCAATCTGAAAACATTTGCATTCGCATGAACGTAAAGGACAAGAGATTTAGTACAGTGGTACTCATAAAACTATGGAATAGAAAGACAGAGTCTGTTAACTGCACTGCACACTTGCCGCAAGTGTGCTTGCTGTATTTCATATTCGCAAACTATTTGAAATTATAATTACACTTTTATTTAATCACTGGAGTTGCAAAAGCCTGAATTTCACATGTCTGCCAACAGTGTTGTTTCGCTACTTAGCGATTTCCCTAAAGACCTAATGAAACTTTAAAAGTACCGAGTGGTATTTCTCTGGACAGGATTGTAAGACTTCCTTCTCTCAACGCTCTCCATAACAAAAGGATGATAGTAAGGTTCCGAACGTTTATTTCTCTGAGTCTTCAATCTAAATAATCTTTTATAAGCCCACAGAAAAAGCATTGAGTGATAAATCATACAAACACAGCAATAAATCAACTCAGGCATTAAAAA